>NW_016690345.1:832063-854632 GCF_001604755.1 Lepidothrix coronata | reverse complement strand
ACCACTCTAGTGCCTTAGCAAAACAGTACATTTTATTGATTGGTTCTATTAATCAAACAATCAACTGGCTGTTATAACTTCTAAGTTTAAGTAGTAATATCCTCAATATGGGTAAAAACCCAATATTCCCACTATTACATCTTTAAAGAACTAACTGGCAATCCCCTGCTAAATTATTTTAAATCTGGCTTCACACCAAGCTATGTGTTGCTCACATAAGAGGACTGGGACCACATTTTTAGTTTGGAATGGTAAATATGAAGTCAGCTAAAACCTCTGCAAATATTTATTAAGTTCCTTATCTATGATTTCAGTTCGGTTATGCAGTTCACATCTAAGAAATCGTTTCAGATTCTCATTTTTGGGTTACTATGTAATCATCAGAGTTGGGAAAGTCAATTTACTTTCTTAATGACATTTTCAGAAAAAAATCTTGCAAACAAATATAAAGTCTATACTGTGACAAACAACAGAACACTGGTAGTGAAGCAATTCATGCTAAATAACAGACTCATCAAGTTTGATTAACATATACTCTAAATAATTCAAAACTTTAACTTTCATCCCTAGCAGGTCTGTTGATAGTAGCACTGCTGAGACATTCTTCAAAAATCACACTCCTTAGGTTTCCTCTGGCTAAATCTGTACTTCAGGTATTTCAAGATGAAATCTTTCATTGTAAATACATCCCGGTATCCAAGGGCTTCATAAACAAACAAAAGACAGAAAAAACAAGATTACTTCTCCTCCACCACCACTCTCCAGCAATGCTCTGAGCTGACAGTACTGGCAGCACTACAGAGAGCTCACCAACACAAGCCATGATCTGCTCTGAAAGGTAACCCTGAAATCCAAGCTTCACCTGAGAACACAGTGATATGAAAAACCCCTGCTGTCTTTGATTTATAGAGATGCAGTTGTAGTGAAGAAAAAGAATTACAGGGTAAACAATAATACAACTGCTAGCCCAGCTGACTGAGGAGAAATTCTTAAAAAGCAGAAGGAACAAACCAAGAGAGAAACCACAACGGTAAGAATTCTAAGTTCAGGATTAATATTGGTCACAGTGCCAAAGGGACAGCTGAAAGCAGCAAGCAAAGGGTCATCCTTCAAAACAATAACAAACTACAAAAAGTCCACCTCGGTACAGATCTAATATGAGTTTTGACTCATCATCTGCTATTACTTTACTAACTCCACTTTTCATATTATCCATGTCACTCTCAGAGGTAAAAAAAACCCCATACACTCAGATACTCTGTCTTAAAAGCAACAAACTTTTAACTGTTTCAAAAGACAGCAGCACAGAAGGTCAGTAAACAGGAAACTATGGACAATTAACAAGTATAAGCACAACGACATCAAAACTGGAATTTGAATCGGAAGATGAAGTATAAAGTACGTAAGTTTCTAACTGCTTCTAGCAACTGCTGTGATTCCCTGGGAAGTAAAATATTCCTGCTTTGTTTCTAAGAGTCAAGAAAATTCTTAATCCTTGAAAATCCCTCTTCTCTAGACAGTATCTACAGCAATCTGTAAGGCAGCTACGAATACTTCAACCTCTCACTTCCTCTTATTAAAAATAAGTCTTAACCATTTCCTTTAACCGCAAAACCACATATTGTGTGGTTATCTCTAGTAACTTGAGTTTCAATATTATACTCAATGGAGGAATCTATGAGAGAATCTCAAACAGCAGTTTTGGAATTGACTGCTTTCAGAAAGGAAAAAAAAAAAAAAGAAATAAAGAAAAATAAAGTGCTCCGAGCATCCAGCTATGCTGCAGCTGGGCTGAAGAGAGAGCCACAATAAAATACAGTAGTCAGTCCGGAGACTTCTGGGCTCATCAGAGCTAACCAGTTCCCCCTGTCAAGCAGTACTGACTGCAGCTGAAGAAAACAACTATTTAAATCATAAATCACTACATGAATACACAGTGTTCTGCCTGGGACACCTCAAGATTTGCAAAAATACATGTCACACAACAGTCAAGACACTTGGTCACACCTCCTCTCTCTCTGTATGCAAGACCTATGCAATTTTGGACTCAGTTCTTGGAACTTGCAGGAAAAAATGGTGTCACCTCCAGTGCTGCTGCTCCCCTGTGGAGAGCCTGTCCACCTGCATCACTTCACTGACATGAGTAACAGCAGAAGCTACCACCATATGGGCCAACATGCTCAGGACTGTGCCATCCTAACGTGCCAAGCAGAAATGTGTCTGTAGGCACTGGACCGCTTAATAGGAGTAAGTGTCCCTGGGAATGAAAACAGAGCCTGGACTCACAATGGCTTAGGCACTGTAAGCTGTATATGCTGATATAATAGCTGTATATGAAGAGGAGTTTTCATTTTTCCTGCCCTGTTTCCTGCCCCCCGAAGCAGGGCTGTACTCAGGCAAAATTCCCCTTGCTTGGTTTTCACCTGGTATATTCCTCACAAAGTTTAACAAGCGCACACACAAACGGCTTCCCATTTTGATGGTTTTCCCCGCAAATAGGGAATTTCTGTTGTTAAAAGTGTAACTATATTGTTACCATTACTAAGCTGAAATGATTTTCCAACGTACAAAACTGCAGACTAAAAGGAACCTTTTGGAGAGTCAGGAACTTGCAATAATTTAGTCAGAATGCTTTATTTATGTCAGTGAAGATTTGCAGAAAACATTCAAGCGCACATCAAACACTGACACGGCTTTGGATGACTTCTGAATACTTCAATCACTTGGGTTGGGTTTTTTTGCTGGAAAAATACCTTACTTAAAATCAACAATGCACGTGGTAGCCCTTACTAATTCTGGAGTACAGGTCTCCCACATCAACAAAACTCTTGGACAAAACACATCCTTGAGCTCAGATCGCTCAGGCAGGGTCA
Organism: Lepidothrix coronata; assembly: GCF_001604755.1. Taxonomy (NCBI): domain Eukaryota; kingdom Metazoa; phylum Chordata; class Aves; order Passeriformes; family Pipridae; genus Lepidothrix; species Lepidothrix coronata. The sequence continues at coordinate 851,759 of NW_016690345.1, read as the reverse complement.
TTCCTGACAGAAACCTGGGTCCATAAGTCAGAGCGACCAAATAAGCACCTAAAACACTCAAACTCCCTCTGCCATTGCAGTTGAACCCAGCATGGAAACAGGGCTGAGATTTTAATCGGGAAAGGTGCATGTGCTCGCTGCTTTAAGGTAATAGCTAACATTTTCTTTGAAACACGAAAAACCTCACAGAAATATCTGTACAAAAGGCAAAGCAATAAAATCTAACTAGTATTCATTACTGGAAGGGGGTTAAGCGGCCGTACACTTTCAGATAATGTATCACACGTTAGGAAAATGAAGCTGGGAAGGATACATGAAGCACCTGGCACAGGGGGTGGCCATGAACTACGTTCTTCCCTACAGGAAAGCACAACGATTACGTCCAGAGGAGAAATTCACCGAGCGCGGAGGCGTGACCGACCCATCCTTGTCTCAGCACCGAGACCTGCAGCTTCCTGCACGGCCGAGCCACCTCACCGAGGCCAACACCGACCCGCTCCCTCCGGGAGCAGCCCCAGCACCCACGGCCGCTCCAAACACCCGCTCCATCTCACGCCGGGAGCTGCTAAGCAACCGCGCGCCTCGAACTTATCGAAATTAAACTTACTAATTTTACCCCAACCCCCTTTTTTTTCCCTTCGGTAGCGACAGGTTTCGGCGTGGGAAAAGCCCGGGCGGCGCTGCCCACTCGCGGCTCCCGTGAGTCACGCACGGCAGCGGGGCGGGAGCGGCTCCGGGGCCGCGCCGGGACCAGGCCCCGCTCCCGCCGCCGCCGCGAGCACCGGCCCGGCCTCCTCCATCCCTCCTCCCACCCCTCCCGGGAGCGATGCGGCGGCCGCAGGGCAGCCCCGGCCCCCCTCCCCGGCCGGGCGGCGGCTCCCGCCCAGCCTCCCGGGCCCCGCCGCTAGGCCGCGGCGCGGCCGAGCCCTGCGCAGCGCCGGCCCGGGCGGCGGCGGGCATCGCGCCGGGGCGGCTCCCCGTCCCCCCCGCTCCCCGCACCTTCTTGATGTTGTAGAGCCGGGTGAGCATGCCGACGCCGCGGTCGTTCAGGATGGTGAGCTTCTCCGCCAGCTTCTGCTGGCTCGGCTGCAGCACGGCCCGCGACATCGTGGCGCTCCGCGGCCGCCCCCCGGCGCTCGCAGCCCCGCAGCCGCCGGCCTGGGCCCGGCGCTGCCTCCCGTCCCCTCCCTCCCTTCCTTCCCCTTCCCTCCCCTCCCGCCCGGCCGGCTCTGGAGCCTCCGCGGGGCGTGGGCTCGGTCACGTGGGGCGGCCTCGCGCGCCCCCTGCGGGCGGGCGGTGGCGGCGGCGGCGCTGGGCTCCCGCTGTGCGGCGGCTCTGAGGGGGCCGCGGGTCCGGCCTCGGGGGTGCTGCACGACCGCGGAGAACGCGCGTTCTTCTTCAAGGTCTATAGCGAATAAAGCTGTGGGGGTCCCGTCCCAGGAGGCCACTGAATCATAGGATCATAGTATCATAGCATGGTTTGCGTTGGAAGGGACCTTAAAGATCATGTACTTCCACACCCCTGCCGTGGGCAGGGACACCTTTCACTAGCCCAGGTTGCTCCGAGCCCCGTCCAGCCTGGCCTTGAACACTTCCAGGGATGGGGCAGCCACAGCTTCCCCGGGCAACCTGTGCCAGGGCCTCACCACCCTCGCAGTAAAGAATTTTTTTCTAGTATCTAATCTAAACCTAAATTCTTTCAATTTGAACCCATTCCCCCTTGTCCTGTCACAACATGCTCTTGTAAATAGTCTCGCCCCACCTTTTCTGTAAGTTCCCTTCAGGTGCTGGAAGGGTGTTCAAGGCCAGGTTGGATGGAGCTCTGAGCAACTTGGTCTAGTGGAAGTTGTCCCTGCCCATGGCAGGGGGTTGGAATAAGATGATCTTTAAGTTTGCTTCCAACCCAAACCTTACTGTGATTCTACAGAAGCCCCATTTTGTACTTAATGAACTCCATTTTTTTACTTAATGAACTCCATTTTTTTACTTAATGAACTCCATTTTTTACTTAGCGAACTCCACTTTTTCACTTAATCAATGCCATTTTTTTACTTCAACAGCGTGTAAGTCCTACGCTTTAGCCACAATAACCCCCTGCAGTGCTACAGGTCTTGGGCAGAGCGGCTGAAAAGCTGCCCAGTGGAAGAAGATCTGGGAGCGCTGGTCACAGCGACGGAACATGAGCCAGAGTGTGCCCAGGCAGCCAAGAAGGCCAATGGCATCCTGGCCTGGATCAGGAACAGTGTGGCCAGCAGGACCAGGGAAGTGATTCTGACCCTGTACTTGGCACTGGTGAGGCTGCACCTCGAAGTGCTTTGTTCTGTTTAGGGTCTCTCACTTTAAAAAGGACACTGAGGTGCTGGAGTGTGTCCAGCGAAGGGCAATGGAGTTGGGGAAGTGTCTGGAGCACATGTCCTATGAGGGGCAGCAGAGAGAGCTGGGTTTATGAAGTCTCAAGAAGAAGGAGGTTGGGGGGACCTCATCACTCTCTACAGCTCCCTGAAAGGAGGTTGTGGTGAGGTGGGGGCTGGTCTCTTCTGCTGTGCCTACAGCGAGAAGACCAGAGGAAATGGCCTAAAGCTGAGACAGGGGAGATTCAGATTAGATATTAGAAAAAATTTCTCACTGTTAGGGAGGTCAGGCACTGGAATAAGTTGCCCAGGCAGGTAGTGGAGTCACCATTCCTGGAAGTGTTTAAGGAACGTCTGGATCTGGCACTGGGTGATATGGTTAGTGGTTTAAGGGTTACAGTGGTGGTGCTGGGTTGACAGTTGGACTGAATCATCTTAAAGTTGTCTTCTAATCTTGATAATTCTATGACATTCAGCAACTGCCTGCCACTCACGAGACTCTCGCCATTCCCCTGGGCTGTCGCTCTAGAGCAATGTATGGCAAATTCAGAGAAATACCATTTCGCCAATTAGATGAGTCACATTACTGCTATTTTTTTTTTTCCTCTGGAAGCCACAGGAATTAAAATTCAAAATATATTTTGAAGAAATGGTGAGCTCCCCATGACGTGAATGTCAATAAGAGGCTGCCAGGAGAGCCATCCCTTACTGCAACCTGTTAGTGAGGCGGTTGCAGCACTGAGCAGCGAGCACAACCAGCTGGGATGCAGGGCTCCCCAGTCCAGGGAATGAGAGACAGGCTTAAGAATTAACCTTCTAATCTCATTTTTTTTTATAATAGAACCACCATCTGTGCCTTTTTTTTGCATATTAATACTTCTATTTAATTTTCGGTTTGCATGTCTGCATCAGAAATCAGAATCAGACTGTTTCCGTCTTTCAGATATTTTTAACTAGTAGATTTTAGAAAGCAGAAAAATGAATGTGAGAAGCCTAAATGAAATTAAATTGTTACTGACCTCCCTCTTCGCTTTAGCACTTACAAGTTATTTTATGATTCAGAATGAAACCAGGAAGCAAGAACTTAGAGTTCTAATCTCAAGTCTGCTATTGACTCATTCTTTGGCCTTTATCAGATGATTTTCTGCCTCAGCTTTGTGTCCAAGAGTCAGGAATACCTAGCAACAACACTGTAATGATTAATTAGGTTAGACCTGACCTTTCACTACTGGAGTCTATGGAAAACATCAGAAACATTCAAATTGGCATTTACATTTATAAAGCATAAAATGCTACGTGATTTCAAATTATTTAATGAGTAATATCTACAATAGTATTTTATACAAAACATCTTCCCCCTATTATAAATTATTTTTAAAATGTAAAATATAATATTTCTGATTGAAATAAAGATGTTTCTCGTGTACTTGTACTGCAAAATAGAATCATGGAATGGTTTGGGTTGGAAAGGGACCTTAAAGATCATCTTGTTCCAACCCCCTGCTGTGGGCAATGACACCCTCCAGTAGACCAGGCTGCTCAGAGCCCCATCCAATCTGCCAGGGATGGGGTACCCACAGCTTCTCTGGGCAACCTGTTCCAGTGCCTCATTACTCTCACAGTAAAGAATTTCTTCCTAAGATCTAACCTAAATTTACCCTCCTTCAGCTTAAAGCCATTTAAGAACAAATACTATTGCTGAAAGCAATTATTTTGTTCCTCACCTACAGCTAACAAAACAGCAGCTGATTTTTAATTCCGTATTGAATTATTTTCCAGTCCTATTGAATGTTCTGGAAGTTTCAAACAGTAACAGTGAAAGAATACGTAATTTATATATAGCCAAGCAAGTTGAATGATTTAACACTGTGACAATTTGTTGGGAGTTTTTGTGCATCATGATGAAACATCTATGATCTAACGTCCTAATCTCTCTTTCTCTGAAAGTAGTAGAAAAACTACAGATTGCACTGAGTCAAAGCCGATTGGTTTGGTAAGGCTTGTGCTTATGGAGTTCACTGGAGAACTCTCAAGCTCTCTGTAACTACTGATGCAGCTTTCACCATAAAAGCTCTCCAACACTGCACAGAAAACGGGCTGAGTGAGGCACAGAAGGGAAAAATGACTGACTCTCCCCTTTAAAAACAGCATCCTGTTTTTAAACTCCCACACTATCCATCAACCTGTTCACAAGATCCTATTATAAGGAGCACCTCTGGTTGCTATAATTTTTTTTAATGCTAATAGTGCCGGGTTTGCTGCATTTCTTGAAAACATACTGAATATTGGAATAGGGAAAGGATCAATATCAGTAAATAAGAATTTCTGACACAAGGAATTTTTACTGCCACGCAGCCATACAAACCCAATACTAAACAGATTATCTGAATTATCACTGCAGTGTGGCTACACACAGTTTTCTAACAATATTCTTGGTCAGAGTGAATGTGTGTACTTAAGCACTCAGTGGTTTTGTCATCACTTTTAGTAGCAGCAAGGTAAAGCCCATGCTGTCATGCTAGTTTTGCTGCAACTTTATGTAGAAACTTCAGGAACACATGTAGATTTTCTGGCAGGAAGATTTATTGCATATTAGATTATATAAATTTGTGCACTGTACCATCTGGGTTCATCAGTCTGGCAGCAAGCATAACAATAAAGTGGAAATACAAGCTTTGTCAGTAACAGCATAGCTCTTACAGGTGTGGCAAAATTAAAAGAAGGGCAGAGTAAGGCTAACAGTTATTTTTAAAACACACAACTAGTATTTGATTGATGATTTATTAATTGTTAACATTTAAACAGCTTTCTATATTTATTCCAAAAGTATGAGTTTAGGGCAAGTTTCAAATAGCACTTCAGATTTAGCTCAAACTCAGCTCTGCTCCTTTTAAAGTCAATTTTCTGTTCAGTTCAGGGTTTAATTGTGCTATTCACTATGTGGCTTTCAGAAAGTAATAAAAATCACAGTGTCATAGAATGGCCTAGGTTGAGAGGGACCTTAAAGATCATCTCAATCCAGCCCTCTTGCCATGCAGGGGAACACCTTCCACTAGACCAGGTTGCTCAGGGCTCCATGCAGCTGGGCCTTGAACACTTCCAGGGATGGGGCATCCACAACTTTTCCGGGCAACCTGTTACTTGTTCCAGTGCCTCACCACCCTCAAAGAATTTTTTCCATATATTTAACCTAAATTTCCCCTCTTTCAGTTTGAACCCATAACCTCTTGTCCTATCACTACAGTTCCTGATGAAAAGTCCCTCTCTGGCTTCCTTCAGATACTGGAAGGCTGCTATGAGGTCTCCATGCAGCCTTCTCTTCTGCAGGCTGCACGGTAAACAGGGATGTAGACTTTTCTAGCACTGCTATTTTAAAACCTGTAATGGGCAATTTACTGCTGCAGAATAGGCTGTGTTGCCACCTAAGTCGGCTGCACTTATACTTTACATCTCTGTAGAAGTGTTTACAAATACATATTTTTTTTTTCCTTTCCTGTCAGTTCTTCCTTGGTTTAACTTCTGGCTTGGGAGCTATTCAAGACTCCATGGCCAGGATTTTCAGTGCAATGACAGACATCAGCTGCACTCTCCATGAGCCATCTAACACAGCGCACTGCACGACCTCTGCCCCTTTGTCCGATGCAAGTAAAGAACCAGTTTGTACAGACTCGTTTTGTTCAATATTTCCTTTTCGGGTAGAAATAGTTCAAAACAGGAAGACAAACTGCTATTTGAACAGATCAGAATTTTTAAATGGTCCTCATAATCCCACATATTTGGTCATGGCACGGTATTTATTTGTTAATAATCCATAAGTATTTATTACATTGTTGAACTTGTATGGAAAGACATACAAGCTGAAAAATTTACTACATAAAGGCTATAATGCTGTTGAGAGACCCTAAAAACATAATAAATAGCATTGAACAAACACAGTTGCCTTTGTCAGACAGACTTTTAATCTTAACTTACGCTTAGAGGTCAAAAGACCTATCATTCTCACTAAACCAAGCTGACAGATTCATTACATTTCAATCTATTATTTTCTTCCAAAATTCAAACCCTTTTCATTATTTAATCCGTCATAAAGCCAACATGTGTGCAAGTTCCCATGTTCTCCTTTTACCTCTCATTGAAGGTATCTGGGCATTATCTTAATCAGTTTTCCCACTAACATGCAAGCTCCTATGTGTGCCAATTCTCTGTTGAATTTTGTGCGTGTCTAGCTGAGGTTGTTTATGACATACAGCACCTGCTCAGAGATACCAAGCCTTTGAACATAAAAGAACATGAACGTAGGAGAGGGAGGACACGAAAGAGGTGTGCAAAACCAGTTTGAGACAGATGATGAATCCCATGGCAGCCATTCTCTCATGAAGTGCAGACACTTGCCAGTTTGAGAAAACATGAGCACTCCTGCTCATACTGGAGGGACAAGTATGATGAGCCTGCTCCAGGATTTCCAGCCTGACATTATGGGAATGAGGCTTAATCACGTGAGAAGCTGGTTCTTATCAGCATTTGAGAGCAGCTTTCTTGATGTGTCCCAGATCCATGACTAACCAGTGATGTTTAACTGGCAAATCAAACATCAGCCTGCTGGCTATGGAAGTCTGGAAGCAAGAAGGAATTTGTTTCCACGTGAGTTATCAGCATGGCTAAACAGAATGAGCTTAGAGAGCACTGGTGGGCTAAGATTTGGCTTGTTCCAGCCTGAGGCAATGCTTACTTTTAGAGGAAGAATCAAGAGGGTAAGTTAGATCCAATTGCTTAGTTTCAGGGTTAGGATTACAGTTAACTCCTGCAGAAACCACTGAACAAATGGATTAGAGTTTTCTCACTGGCTCTGAAACAAAGTTTAGGAGGGCTGTCAGAATGGGTCACCCAGCTAAATCAAGTTCTTAAATTAATACAAGTATAGACCTTAACTTAGGTTTCTATGCAGGGGTTACAACACCAGCTTTAAAAAACCTGGTAAATACTGAAATCAGAAAGGGCACTGGACTAGGAGTCCACCTAGATTAGAAAGGGCATTTTATTTGCAGTTTCCTTACAGGCTGAAGAGTCAAAAAGAAGCAGCAGTGATCTCCAAGATGTCTGTGAGGCCAGTAAGTAGAGACAGAATGCTTAATCACCTTCAAATCTTTATCACAGGATGAGTTAGCCTATGCTAACTGCCCACTGTCCAGAATAAACCACGAGTAATCCGTTTGCAAAGAACAACCTCTGATCTTTTTGAAACTGGGGTGTGGTCAGATGGTTGTACACTGGTGCTGGCATAAAGATGCCAGCTAGGCAAATGAGCCCCATCCCAGTGGTCCTGCACACAATAAAACTGAGGGGCTTCTGCTGGGCCCACATTTTTCAATATCTTCATCTACCTACAGAGCCTTTTTTGGCAGGCACAGACAAGCTCATGTGCTCTGACCTACTTTCTTTAGCCTCTGTCACACTTCTGTCCTAGATAAATGGGGTAGCACCAGTGGCTACAGTTATAAATGTGCAAAAATAACCTATTAGAGGTTGCTTTGTCTCCTCCTTGCTTCTCCCTTTCTCTCATGAGAACCCAGTGAAAGAGCATGTACCTCTTTAAATACAACAGCTTTTACCATCCAGCCACCAAAGGCTAGGAAAGAAAACCTCTGCCTTAAACTTACACTACATCTAAGGGAGGAAAATTTCACTCAAGGAACACCCAAAGAATGAAAAATTTCCCCCCACTCTTTCTAGGACTCACATTTACCAGTCAGTCGAGTTCTTGAACAATGATCGTAGTAAAAATCCAGATAAAATGTTCCCTTTCAAAGTTAGGGGTTTACATATGACAGAACAGTGCAATCGTCGATTTTTGTGGATGAAATGTGTGTCGAAAGGAGAGCTAGTGCAGAAGGGTGATGTGAGCACTACCCAAATTGCCACATCTATGATCAAACTGAGGAAAAAAGTTGAAAAAAATGCTACAGTTATCTTCTACGTTTCCATCTGAAATGTACAGATGTTCCATTTACAAAGAAATCTGAATTCTTTGAAGGTATAAAAAACCCCAGCTGTTTCACACAGCCCAGAAATACACAACTTAAACCAGAAATGGAATGTGATACAACAAAAGTCTCTCCCAATGTGCAGTGTGAAACCCTGTGTGTGGAGAAGGGTAGAGGGACAGGATAAGACAGTGAACACTGAGGAGTGCTCACACTTCGAATTGTTGTAGGTAAGAATTAAAGTTCAGTGGTTGGTAAGATTGCTACAATAAAAATTATGTGCAGTCTTCACTTCAAACTTTCATCACTCTATAAAAATCGATGGGCTGACTCTGCATCTTAACTTTAGCTGTTGAAATAAGATGCAGAAAAATTTGCTTATGGAAAAACCAGCTCCAGTAATTTTAATATGGAGACCATGGGTACCTCTGAAGTACTAATTTTCTAGTGACCTGCTCTCTAGGAAAACATTCTCTGACTTCCTTCACTGAAGTAGAGGACTAGATATCAAAGAATTTGCTTGTATAGATGAGTTGAACAACTAATTTTTTGTGTATTTTAAATTTTTTTTTCAATTTAAGGAATACTTTTAATAGTCATAAAGCAGAACGTGAAATAACACAAACACAATTTGAAGGATGTTTAAAAGGTGGTACAATCACTAATTAGGAGAATCTATACCAATTATTACTAGTGGATCTCCTGATAGATTAGTTCTACTGCATCTAGAGCTTTCCACATGCGTTTCTTTGGTGATAAACTTTTCAGGTTTTTTGTTGCTGTAGTGCTTCTAGGTTTTTGATTTTTATTTTTTTTTAAAGGTTATTAATATCCTAAATACCTTTTAACACGATTGAAAAAAGTTTGGCTTCTAGGTATAACTCTATAAATATATTTCCCAAGGTTGTGCTTTGGTTTTGTTTACCCTGCAATATTTTTTGATGTTGATAATGAAACTGTTAATGATCTAGCATGTGTTACTCACAAAAAATAAACACATCTAATCCAGAAAAATCTTTTCCCTTCATAGTGTTCATGTCAAAAATAGTCCCTTGTTCATCTTGCTGAATTAAATTCCACTAACACTCCATTAGCAAAGGAGCATCAGAGATTTCATCTGCTTCAATTAAAACTAAACAACTCATTGTTTAGAGTTGGACAGAAAACAGCTATTCCGTCTTATGAAAAATTGTGAAGTTTTAAAATTAAGGTGAAGCCAAGAACACTCAGTGCTGCTCACAAAGAGTCATTGACTGGTATTCCAAATACTAAAAAGCCCTTTTGGTAGGATGTTTGTCCTGTCGATCAAACCTGAATGGAAATCTTTCACATTCAAGGACTGTTACTCAGTCAGCTTTTGGTGATTTTGAAAGTGTGGTTAAAAAATGTGAAGGGAAAAGAAAGAAAAGGAAATACTGGTCATGACTTGTTTTCATAAGATAGTCCCAAAGAAATCTTCCTAATTAAGATGTTATCAAAATAGTAAATTAATTACAAAATTGTAAATGAATTACCTCAAATACATTCATATTGATATGCAAATCTATTTTCCTACCATTAGTTTGAGTCTAAATGATTTATATGTTTTTCTAAAGCAAATCAGAAAAGATGGCTTCATCATCTTGAACTTTGTTTATGGTCTACAAGTAAGAATGAAATCTGTATAAAAACAAGCAAATAATGAATCAATTATTTTAATAAGCAACCAGAATGGAAGCTTTTGGCTACTTTAAAAGTAATTAAGTAAGGTAAAGTAAGGAGCTACTTCTGAGTTGAAGCAAAATGATTCTGTACTTTCTTTACTGAAATACTCAAAGAGAAGACATAGTTAAAAAGACCCTGACCTTTCAGTCCTCTGGTTATTGAAGGAAAAAAAGAAAAGTATTAAACACTAAGGGACAGTTTAGGTCAATCTGGGTCATTCTTTGATTCTACAGTATACCAAAAAATTATTAGTTTTTTTCTGAGTGTGCCTTTATGTGTACATTCTAGGATGTCACCTCTTGTTCCAGAAGTGTCTTTCCCTTAAGTTAACAGCTTTCTTCTTGTTTTTAAGCCCGGGTTTTCAGATACCATCACCTATCCCCCAAATATCGATAGATGCATCTATCTCAGTCCTCGCAGCAAGAATAAATCCCCCCCATTGCTGACATTACAACATTACAAACTTGGTTACTATGGTGGCTTTTACCCCATCAACAGTATTGACTAGTAAGGTGTAGCCTCTGGAGTCAGGGATTTATGGAAATAAAATATGAGGTGATTTTATGGAATTTTTAAAGTTTATAATGCTAGGCTTATTAATTTTTATTTTTTATTTCCAGAAGGAAAACAAAAACATAAGAACTTGGGCAGATCAAAAGCCCACCCAGTTCAGTGCCCTGTCTCTATCCCATGACCAAAGAACAGAGCACTAAGGAAGAGCATGAGCACAAACACATACCACTGCTCCTGAAGAGTGTGCTCCCAAACTCCAGCAGGTTGTGGCTCAGGGACTTTGTGAGCTAGAGAACCTGGCTTGCATTTTATACCTGTTGATCTACTTCTCTTTTATGAATGTGACCATCACCTTCTGAACCCACGCAAACTTCTAGGATACTGCAGCAATGGCTCACTTATAACTGTGTCTTGGATATAGGAATTGGAAGAAATAACAGCTCCTGTCTGAATATATTGAGAGGGAAAGGAAAATTAGATCTCTTCTTGTTAATGGGACTGAAGTTATTAGGAAGCTCTGAGCTGGCTGGATCAAGTCATAGACATAGAATAAAATACGGCTCAGATAGCTTAATTTTCCTTCCCTGCCTACAGGGAACTGCTTCCCACACACAAGCACCAAGCCCAGTGCAATATTATCTATATGCCAGGCAAGAGAACAGCATGCAGAGCAACAGTATTCTCCTGCGGTTTGTCTTTTTCAGAGTGTGAGATGCTGTGTTTTGCATGTTCCACTTCACCTTAACCCAGCTTATAGAAGGCACCTCCTCATGGTAAACAGTAAGAGTGGGTACTACTTACGTGTCTGACTACACTAATCTACAAAATAATTCTCCTACTGCATTTGTTTTATGATCCTGACTAGAAGCTATTATGGTCTCCTTCTTGAACCCTGTGAAACTAGAAAAACTTGCTATGCTTCCTGGTACAAATTGTAACATTAATATTTTATTATGCCTGGGAAAGCTACACATTAGCAGAAGCTACACATAAGATGATGCTACAAGAACTCTGAAATAAACTTTGATTTTTACCTTCTTCATTTTTAACTTTCCAGGCTGTAGGCTTGGCCTTTACAGCAAGAGAAACTTTTGTGGACTTTTGTTCTGAAGTAGCTCTTCTATCTTTGAACAACCACTTAAACAAACCTTTAGAGAAACAGGAAGGTTGGGAGACAGATTAATTGCGTTTTTGCAGAATTAGGCTGCTAGAAGCTGAGGTACAGAATGGAAAGTGCTCTTTTGAGTATTCTCACAAAAAACAAGTCATGAGTAGTCCTAACAGTCAGCCACTGAAAAATTGTGATTTTACCTTTTACTTTACCTCTGCCCCCTAAAATGGAGAAAGAAAACCGTGTTTCAGGTTTCAAAGGACTTGAAAATGTTACAGAAACTCACTTACGTTAACATAATTTCTCTTTAAGAGCTCACATTTTCTCATTTCTTTTTGAAGGCCCTGACCCTTACATGTTCTTTTCAGGCTTAACTGCAAGGTTAACTTCTCTTAGGTTGGTTTTTCTGAAGTGAAGTTGTTCTTGAAATTAAATAACACACAAATGGTTGAGAACAATTGCCTCGGTGACTGATGCTCTGTGCTAAGGGCATAGTTAGCCATCACTCCTCTGCAGAGCAGCCAGCCTGCATGGAAGGTACTTCCTACATGTGCATTTTTGTTGAAATGGGTCAGTTCTTGTGGTCTCTTGATATTGCTCCTTTCCCTGATTAACTTTGCCTGTGTTGCTACTACTGAGCTGACATACCTGGTTCTACATCAAGCTTCATGAACACATGAACAATTTATATATGTGTGTGTGCATCTATGTCTATATCTATATCTATCTATATCTATATCTATCTTCACTCATGCATGGATGCACTGAAGCAAGTTTAGTGCTCCCAGAGAAGAGAAACCTGAGCACAAATGGGAGTGGAATTCAGATCCTCCTTATGTAAAGCAGGCATGAATACTGCCAGATCTTCCTCACACCAACAGGTCCCCAGGAACACTCTCTTTGGCTATTAAACAATTCAGCTTTGCATTGGACCCTATTCCTCAGTGCCCATAATTCAGCATAATCCCTGACACACTATAAAAATATACACCTTTAGATCAGCCTGTTCAATTGCATGGATTGCTCACAAAGTGTGGTGAGAGCAGAGACGAATGCCCTGAAAAGTGTTTGTAGGGTCATGCCTTTTGCTTATGGGCAAGGCTTTGCTTCTGGAGAAATTTCCCTGCAGCAATATGAGGAGATATGCCAGTGGAAACACCACTGGCTCAGGATAGCTTTATAGAAACCAACCAACAATGCTGCTTGAAATAAATAAATAAACCGAAGAGAAGGAGCCTACCCTTCAGGCCAGGGATGAAAGGTAGCATTTGCAGGTTCACAGAATTATTAATATTATTAGGTGCGGCCACTGGGCCTCTGTTCACAGTCTTTTGCAGTATGGACTGGGCTTTTCATCAGGGCAGTCTCCCAGGCTGCAGACTCAAAGAGTTGAAGAACCGGCTCTATTTCTGGGCTTGACCAAGATGTATCCCCTGCTCTCACCTGAAAACACTACCCCAAGCATCTTCCTTGATGTGTTTTCAGGTAAAACCGGTGACGAACGAGGCAGCATAGCTTTAATGGATGCTTTCATTTGTAAGTTAAAGGAGTATAGGAAGAGGGGATATGTAGGTGTGTGCTTAGGATATATCCTACCCTTGGAATCGGAAACTCTCTGCAGCAGCAAATGAGTACCACAGTCATGTGGAAACAAAGCACAAAACAATATAAAGACGACTCTCAACACCACTGCCCCACACAAGTAACTGCACTTTGTTTAGCCAGTAGGGTCTAGTGCTTACAACGTGTTACAAACTGGCAAAGCCAGCAATGCAGAACAAACTAGCACCTGGCAGCAAAGCTTGTCTCACTAACAACCAGGTCACAGGATGTGTAACTGCAGCACTATGTGCAGGGATGCCCTATGAACTTTCTATTACGATAGCTTTCTTTACATAGCCTTCAGCAGGGTCCTACTTCTCATAATATTCCAGTTTGGACCAACTACAGCAACACATTTAGAATGCCATATACTTAATTTGCTCCTGCCTTCACCCCTTCTTCCTGCCATCTTAGGAAAAAAACCCAAAACCTAAAATAATTGGAAAACTTACAGTTAGGCCTTTACATAGCTCACCGCAGCAATGTAGTGATTTCAGTACAGAAAACTGAGAATCACTGTGGACATTTCACTATATTTAGTTCCAGAAAAGGCTTTGCTACAAATTCTTTCTTCCTCATAAAACAGCATTTCAAGATTTTGTCTACACTTCCTTAGCTTTTTAAGGTCATATATTTCACTTCACAGTCAGGGTTCCACTTAAGACAGATTTTCCAGGCATGTTACTGAATACCAGGACAAAGGAGTTAATATCTGCATCCTCATTCAGGATATGGGACAAAAGCACACAGCTGGGCTGGAAGGGAGGACAAGTCAAGTTTCTGAGGCTCTAGTTTTCTCCCAGAATATTCTTTCCATGCCTACCAGATACAGGCAATAGATGAGAACAAATAAATGGTTATCTCTGAGGGAAACATGGCATGGAGCACAGATGTGTGCCACATGTCATCCCATGTACCATCTTGCCCTGTTGCTCAGTAATTCTGTGTATAAACATGTGCAGAGTGTTTGGATTTCGGAGAGATAAGAGTAGTACCGATTTTATGTTCAGTAAGGACCCCTGGTGTTTAAGGTAGTCATAACAAGGAGCAACATTCCCAGCAGAGAATGAACCCTTTACTTGAGAATCAGCTGCCTTTTTTGTGTCCACACCTATTGAAGATTCCTCCTCAGCAGTTAAGGAACAACATGCAGTTGTAGTATTAAGTTCAATTATAATTGTCTTACGGGTATGCCTTAGTCTTTTAAATGTTTACACAGCAAGCCCCATACTTGTGCAGGGCTGAAGTTGGTTACAAAGCACATTTCACAGCCTGGCCAGGCTGCTGGGGCTCGACTGCAAGAAAATTTTGCTCAGGCCTTGCCAATCTCTTGGCACATAAGGCTCTCTGCATTCTTGCAGGATACCCTAATGCTCTTGTCTTCCACAGGGGAAGCTGTTGCGAGCCAGTAAAGCTCGAAAAACAGCCGTGAAATACTATGTAACTGCTGGTTTAACCCACAGACCTAAAGCTCTCCATTGCTTTCTTCTGATCAACTTCATCAAAACTATTGATAAGGCTTTAACAAAAGATGAATTAATCAACTTCTAAATCAAATTGTTTTAAATTAACTGCTATGAACCACAGTCCACTTCCAGAGAGGCCCCACATCTACAATGTTGAATGTTACAAAACTTCCCACGTGTACTTAAAATATAAGTTTTGTTGCAAGAAGTGATTAGGAATCATGTTTTGTCCTGGAGTCTTCTGTTTGGCACCTTTGTCACCCCGACCTGGAAAGGTGCACAGTGTTTTAAAGATTTTCTAAAACATATAACCTTGTCATCAAAAAACCTCTCAATTTTTCAGAGAGAACAAGGCTCTTAAGTTTCTGCAAGCTTGATCACTTCAAGGGACCTCAGTTCAGGAAACCATCTGATGACAACCAAGTATAAAGTACATTAATTATGAGAACAAGACACAAAAATTGAATGGATATATATATGTGCATATATATAATTCAAGTGGCTTAATTTCACTTTAAAAGTCAAAACCGCTTTTAAAGAAACGTAGTTTAATAAACTACATTTAGAAAACAACTACTGGGCAATACTCCTTCCCTCCCTTAAATATCATTCTTTGACCCTTGGAGAAAGGCTTTAAAGCAGCAAAGAGCTTGTTAAGCAGCAACTTTATCAAGAGTTCAAATCAATAGCACAGGCAGAGACTGATTTCAAAAACTATTATAAAACTAAATTAAAAAGCAGTTGCATTGCCAACTGACAAGTTTAGAAAAGTTTCCTTAGCAATTGTTGAGATTACAAAGTAATGAACTGTGGAGAGAGTAGACAGAGCACAGGGTTCAGGGGAGGAAACCTGTGTGAATTTGCACTTGAAATTTGTTGGTTTTTAACAAATAGGGTCACATCTCAAGGACCTGCAGAAACCATTCTAGCCTTAGAAAAGGAAAAGCTTCCTGGATGTTTTTCATTACAGCAAGTGCCTAAGAAGCCCTCAGCAGTGCCAAAGTCCAAAACAACAGCAGCAGAGGGAGATTAAAAGAACTGCAGGGATGGTTTCTTGAGCACAGGGTGGGCTCCCCAAAGCCAGACCTTCATCCACAGCACTCAGAAGGTAGAAAAACAAGGATATGACAAAGCCTTAACTGGGGAACTGGTTACCAAGTGTTTACAGGGAAAGAACAGGATCTGGAAAACATGACCTGGAAGGTGAGAGAAGGAAATAGTGTGGCAGTGGAGGCATCTTGAAATTCCTCTCATGAAGAAACAGCTTTCCATGTCAGCTGGGGGGAGATTTAGAAGTAATGGGGGGAAATTGCAGCAAGAGGAGACTTCTTTACAGCACTAAAGTGCTGGGACAAATTCACTACAGAAACTGAGAAATCTCTACCAGCAGCTCCTTGCAAAGAGGTCAGGCATCCACCCATCACAGCAAAGCCAGTCCCAGGGAACTGGGCCAGGCAACTTCTCCAAGTCGATCCCAGCCGTATTTTCCAACACTTGCCCAAAATGTCATTGTGCATTAACACAGCAAAGGCTTTCCCTCAGTTTATCAGGCCTTGGGACACCTCAGATTGAGATGTAAACCCAGCTTGTAGCACTTTGCTGTGCTCAGACTCTCCCCCCTACCATTGAGCCCCCTGAGATGTAGCTATGCTGAGCAACCAACAACTTGTCCAAGCCATGGGGTTATTTCACAGCCTGTTTTAAGCAGCAGGAAGGAGGAAAAAAAAGGGAAGACAAAAAGGAGGCTGGCTTTGCTGCTCTCCTGGAAAATGCAGCCTGGCAGCCTCCACACAATAAGACATAAAGGGCACAGACAGCATCTTGCAAATGGGGGGCTCATGAGCCTCTCTGAAGGGCTGGTGGGGAGTAGCTCTTTTTGCATATCTCATCCCTGCTGTGCACTGTTTTCCTCCACACAGACAGCACAATCTCTGTGTTTTCAAATTCCTAAGAAATTGCCTAAAAGGCTGGGAAGAGAGCATTTCTGGCTGCCAAACCCAGCTTAGGTGAGCTGTCTTTAAAAGGGCTGGTCCAAGACCAGACCTGTGTATAAAAAATAAGACTCACAAATAAAATAGCTCCAAACCTTTCAAAGGCCAATATTCACTGAGCATGTTCAGCCTTTTCCTTAATATTGTTTGTTTTTTAAACAGGTAACAGCAGCACTGTATACTTCCCTGGTGATAGGCTGCTTTGCAGGAATATGTGTTGTCTCCTAAAATGTTTGCTTTACAGAAGAAAAAAGAATATTTGCACAATATTACACCTGTTATCTCATGACATTTGTATGATGAGCTCCAGGGGCAAAGTCAAAGCTCAGGTGCTCAAGATACCTCCCCAACAAAAACTATTGCATAGCAAATTATCACAGAATACATCCCACCTACCTCATAGACACGTGCCATGGGGAAGCAGGGGGAAGAGGCACATGCTTTGGGAATGATAAGAGCTCCTTGGATGATCCATGGTCCCACACAGTGCAGGGGGACAAGTCAGGGTGAGCCAGTACAGGCAGTGCCCTCACCACCATGGTCTCTCCAGAAGCATTTGAGGCTTCCCCACTCCATACTGTTCCTACGTATCTGACAGAGACTGGAGGGAAGGCTCCCTCTGCACAAAAGCATGGATTTTAGCAGGAAGAGAGCCTGCACACATTTGAAAGCACACAAATTAGAATAGCACTGAGGAAGGACCCATCAAGCACACCTGAACAAAGAAAAAAACTCTTTCGTGGTTGTATTCACCTGTAATTTCTCTAATAAAGGTTGAAATAAAATTTGGAGGACAGCAAAGGTAGAAGGTTAAAAAACAAGGGGGAATCTCTCCATTCAGGGATTTTGGAGACTCTTAAGTGCCACCAGTACAATTTTGTGGGAACTGCTTACGTCCCTTCAGTTTTTCTCTTGGAGAGAAGGATTGATGCAGCTTGTTGGCAGAGCCAGTTCTTTCCCTACCACTGCAATGGCAAAATGGGAGGTGGCAAAGATGCTGGGGGAGGGGGGGCATGATAGGCAGGCTTTGCAGCTGAAGGTCACTTAGAGGGGAAGAAAGTAATAGAGGAGAAAAAACCTTAATTAAATTCAGTCAGATGATGCATCCCTTTATCATGTACAGACTCGTATGCTCCGGAGCCTGCAAACCCCTTCTCTGTGGTCCTGGAAACCTTCCTTCACCACTCAAAGCCAAGCCCTCCAGCAGCAAAAACCAAGGGGCTGGGGCCAAACCAAGAACTGGTTTGATGGAGCTGTTTTCCCCTTCTTGGATCACAAGCCCAGTCCTGCCTCAGCACACAGCTGAGCTGACACGGTCAGTTCTCTGAAGGACAGAGAGTAAAGCAAGGGAACAAGAAGGGCTCGACAAAGAAAAGAGCGATGAGTGTTCCGAGGGAACGCTTTATGGAGCAGAGGGAGGGACGGACAGGAGGATAGTTTGGAGGCAGAGCTCTGAGAAGAACCTGCCAGGCAGGATGGCAGCCTCGAGGGACATGCACGGCTACCCCAGCCGGGCTTCGAGCTGGCAGTTGGGAGGCAAGTCTGAAAAGAGGAAACAACAGCACATCTCCCCATGAAAGGAAGCCTGGAAGCCTTGGTTTTGTGGTGCAGTTGGTGGGCCAGGCCGGGCACTCCATGAACAGCAAGAGCTTTCTTTGCTGGCACCTTTGTCCTGGGAGGAATCGTCATCCATATGCAATTTTTGGAGTCGGGCTGGCAGTTGGGAGGCAGATCTGAAAAAAGAAAACAATTGGCCTTTCCCCAGTGAAGAAACACTGGAAGCTTTGGCTTTCTTGCGTACTTGGTGAGTCAATCTGGGCAGTCTATGGGTAGCAAGAGCTTTCCGTTCTGTTATCTTTGGTATGGGAGGAATCTTCAGCTGTTTGCAGTTTTGGGAGTTGGGCTGGCAGTTGGGAGGCAGGTCTGAAAACAGGAAAGAACAGCCCTTACTCTGGTAAGGAAAGCCTGGCAGGTTTGACTTTGTGGTGCAGTTGGTGGGCCACACTGGGTAGTCCATGAACAGCAAGAACTTTCTATTCAGGTAACTTTGTTCTGGTAGGAGTCTTTGTCCGTTTGCAATTTTGGGATTTGGGCTGGCAATTGGGAGGCAGGTGTGAAAACAGGAAACTGTCGCTGGGTATCTGTCGAAGGTCTCGGTCCTAGGGGGGGAAGAAGGACAGACGACACACATGAGGATGGTGAGACAAAGAGATGTCTGCCTGCTCAGCGCAGCAGGCAGCCTTTTATTAGGTTCTCCCACTTCTACTTTCCCACACACACAGCACAAGCACATTTCCACAAAAACACTGAGGAATGCTGCACCTGCACTTCAGCCACACAGCTCAAGGCTGTGTCCATGGGCACTATCTAATTAGCTCCACTGCTCCCATGGAAAACGGCCCAACACTTTGTAACATTCCAAACCCCTCAAACTTCAGTTGTGGGGCTGTGACTTCACCCCACAGCTCGAGAAGTTGTCAAGGTACTACTTAATGACACTATCCCCAAGTTTGGATTACCTGACATCATCTCCTCGGACAGAGGACCACATTTTGTAACTAGCACAATACAAAGAATTAACAGCATTCTGCAAATCAAGTGGCAATTACACACTCCATATCGACCACGTGTGAGTGGTCAGGTGGAGAAAATGAATCATTTGATAAAACAACAATTGGCAAAAATCTGTCAAGAAGTAAACCTACATTGGTACCAAGCTTTACCTCTGGCCTTATTGTGAATAAGGGTCAAACCTAAGGCTAAAGAAAGGCTGAGCCCTTTTGAAATGTTATATGGAAGACCCTATGAGAATTATTATCAAGGAGAAGAATCTCATACAAGTTGGAGAAGGATATGTACAGGAATACCTGATCTCATTAAGTGAACAATTGTCAAAAATTAACAAACAAGTAATAACTACTAGCTCAAGAGTAATAGACCCGCCCTTACAGAACATTTCCCCTGGGGAGTGGGTGTA
>NW_016690345.1:827732-829459 GCF_001604755.1 Lepidothrix coronata | reverse complement strand
CACCACAACAACAGCAACAACACAGACTCCCACTCCTTCATCACATACACCCTCAGAATGTACAAAAAGAAATCATAATCTTTCCCTTGTAGGACCTTATGTAATTAGACAATCTAATGAGCAGAAGTTACTCTTGGACCCTACATATTCTCTGAAAAAGGTCCAAGTAAAAATACAAACAAACATATCCTCTATAAAAGAGGATTACGAACCTTTCATTCTCCAAAGTCTTAAAAGATGGATTGCTTAGTTAAAAAGTAGATTCCCATCATAAAAGAGCCCAGAGAGATGTAATGGGATGGTTTGGATCAGGGCTAAGAGTATTAAATTCAATAGATCAAGAAATGTTAATTAATAAACTCAGCACTGTAACCTCTGATTTGGGAAAGCTGGAAGTACCACTCAGATCATCATTAATGACTATAGCTGAAACAGAATCTCTTACTACAGATTTGATGATCTTGTTAACTGAACACACATCTAAAAATTTTCAGGTTGTGACTAATGTCTTTAAAAAATTACAAAAAATGTTTCAGTAGCAATACAGTGTATCCAAACTCAGCAATGGATACAATCTGTATCTGCAGGAATTATAAGAGAAGGAACATCAAGAATTTTACCTCAAGAGATAAGAGAGATCATATCCAGACAAGACACCACAAGCAAATTTGAAAAAGAACATCAGGCATGGTGGCAGTTAGTAAACCTCACATATAACAAAGGGCAGGAGCAGATAGAGGCATATGTTCTTACCATCCATGAGGCAAAAGAACAGACCATATTTCCTGTCTTAGCATTAGGAGCAATACACCGGGACATTGTAGTTAGACCTATAGGGCATAATGTCTGGGCAAGCTATGACAAGGACACGGGGAGGTGGCAAACTGTCAACACGAAGGCCTGTATACCTAAAAAAGAACTAGGATATATGTGTGAAAATGCTATAATAGAGAATGAGGGTTTATGTTTAGATACAGAAGATAGTGTATGTACATTTGAAATGTTCCCAAATACACAGACACAATCCCAAGTGTATTAAATGAGTAAGAGATGTGCCTGCATCAGGACACCTTGCATAAGTATAACAATTGATAATTGTAAAGAATTAACTAATGGTACTAACTTCTGTGTTTGCAGTTTTACTAAAATAATAGGATGTGACTTTAGTAGTTTAGGTACACTACTCCTGTGACCACCATGCAATTGATCGTGGATAAATATATGTTATATCATGAGGTGCCTAAACTACAAATAGGCATGGACATTAATATCCTCCAGAAAATGCTCTATCATCCGGATATTGAACAAATGATGGAAAAAGTAAATGCTACTTCACGTCGCATGCTGTGGCAAGTGAAACACGACACAGCAGAGATAAAAAACATCGTTACAAAAGTGGCAAAGACTGGAGAACATCATTGGTGGAGCATATTCCTGGGATTAACCCATAGGCATTCACCCACGGCAGCTCAGCTATTTAACTTCCTGATTCATCCGATCTTGATTTTGATGCTGGCAACTCCCCTCCTTACAATCGTCAAACTATAGATGTGGTGGAAAATAAAGACTATAGCACAACAAGTACATGTGCTCTAGACCATGCAAAAGTGATGCAAAAGAATTTGCATTAGTTAAAAAAAAAGGGTTGAATTGAAATAGAAATTAAAAGGAAATAAAATTTTGCTATGTTAATTTAGCTATGTAAGTGTGACTTTGCAAAATGTAAA
>NW_016690345.1:820738-826838 GCF_001604755.1 Lepidothrix coronata | reverse complement strand
GAGGGAAGGGTTGGCTGGGGCTCTGCCCCTTGGCCGGGCGCTGCCTGCGCCCAGCACTGGCCTCCCCTGCCCGCACAGCCCTGAGGCCCGGGCAGCAGCCGCTGGGGCTCGCTTTGGAGGGAGCAGAGGGCTGGCTGCTCCCCGGCAGCCGCGGGGCCGCCCTGCCCCACAGCCCAGCTGGGCCGGGGCTCCAGCGGCACCCTGGCTCGGGGGCAGAGGAACCTGCAGAGGAGCCCACACACCCCAGGCAAGGCAGCAGCGTGTGGGGTGCAGGCTGCTGTCCCACAGGTGGCTGCAGAGTGGGCAGGGGCACAGTGGCGGCCCCACACTCTGGGCATCAGGGACTGGGGTTGTGGGGTCGTCCTTACCAGGCTCCAAAGTCTGATCCTCTAGCAGCAAAACCTGAGCTTGTGAACTGGGAACAAAGGAAAAAGCAGCAGAAGCTGAGGCAAAGCAGAGACTCACGTGGCTCAGGTTCCAGGATGGAGGGATGTCAGTACTTGGTGTCTGCTGCAAAGATGGCCCAATTCACAAGCTCAGGCTTTGCTGCTAGAGGATCCTACTTTGGGCTTGCTGGAGCCCATTCCCTACCAGTGCATGGGAGAGACCAAATGGAATGGAATGGAAATGGAATGGAAACGAAATGGAATGGAATGGAAACGGAATGGAATGGAAAGACCAAAGCCTGATCCTCTAGCAGCAAAAGCTGAGCTTGTGAACTGGGAACAAAGGAAAAAGCAGCAGAAGCTGAAGCAAGGCCTCATATGGCTCAAGTGCCAGGATGGAGGGAAGTCAGCAGTATGGTGTCTGCTGCAAAAATGGCCCAGTTCACAAGCTCAGCTTTTGCTGCTAGAGGATCAGGCTTTGGGCTTGCTGGAGCCTATTCCCTACCAGTACATGGCCCCTCATTGCTCTTGTATCAAGTGTTCTGGACCCGTGGGAACACGTGTGCCCTGTGTCCATGCCAGAGCAGCAACTGGCAGAAGATGTCTGCTGCCAGCACTTGTCTTGGCTGCTCCTTCAGTGAGGTGGCACCTTAATCAGAGACACAGAACAGGTTTGGATCCCAGAGTTCTCCCTATCCCCTTCGCTTCTCCCCAGTGCTCTGGATATCAGCTGGGAGTCGCAGCTGGACACACAACAACCGCAGCTTTGAACATCAGACTGGGCAGCTTTTATTTTGCAAAATGCAAGAAAAAAGTCCAAAGAACACAAGGAAACTTGACAGGGTCTCTGACCAATCTAATCTTCCTGCGAAACTCAGCAACTGAGGGTGGTTTGGTGCTGCAGGTCATCACTTCCATGCAAAAGTCATTCCCGCAGGAGAAACTGCTTCTGCCTTCTGACAGCTGCCGAGCAGGGCCACCAATTGCTCCAGATGCCGCTCCCAACAGCCCCCTGCAAGAGCGCAGACATCAGTGCCCATTGGCTTTGGCTGCCCTGTGGCAGAGAAGTGCCCCGGGGACACAGCTCTGTGGGGCAGGAGATGGGCACCAGCCCTGCCAGGACTCGGGGCGGTGGCAGGTCTCCTTGGGCAAGGACTTGCCAGAGCTGCTGATTTTGGTGCAGCTCTGGGCAATGGGGTGGGAGCAGCATTGGTGCCCTTGCCCCCACTTTCCTTCTGTGTGTCACAGCCCCGTGTTCGGGAGGGCCACCAGCAGGGACTTCTCCAAAGGAGCCCACGCCAGCTTGTGTGGAGGCCCCGTGGCCTTCCCGCTGCCGCTGCGTCAGCAGCCGAGGGGGCTCCTTCTGCTGCCGTGGGCAGGCACAGCAGGGGAGGGTTTGCTTAGTTTTTGAGCTGTGCCTAAAGTTCATGTCCAGCTGTCTTAGATAGTTTGGAGAACGGACCCCTTTTGACCTTGGGCAGGTTGGCTGGGCTGGGGGAGGCCCCACGGCACATGGCAGGTTGTCACAGGGCTCTTTGTGACACATGATGACAGTACTGGTGGTGAGGTGGCCATGCCTCAGTGCTCCTCGGAGCATGCGACACGACAGACGGGACAGAGTGGTGCTGTGTGGAGCCCCCACGCAGCCAACTCTTTCCCTGCTGATCCAGAGCGTTTTGGAGGCTTTTCTGTGCTGCAAGCGTCCTTGAGGCCAGACCGTGGGACTTGGTGACACGGAGCTTTTGTGAGGTGTCCCCAATCCCTGCGGCAGCTGCCCTCGAGGCCGAACTGCAGGACTTGCTAACCCCTAGCATTTGCTAGACTTTTCTGTCTTTCAGGTGTCTTCGAGCCCAGACTGCAGGACTTGATAACCCATAGCGTTTCTTAGGTTTTTCTCTCTTTCAGGTGCCCTCGAGGCCAGACCACAGGGATTGGTGACCTGGAAATTTTCTGGAGTCTCCAATCCCTGCGGTAGGTGGCCTCGAGGGCAGCCTGCCGGACTTGGTGACCCGGAGATCTTCCGAGGTTTCTCTCTCTTGCAGGTGCCCTCCAGGCCAGCTGTGGGATGGCAGGAAGATGCCTGAGCCTGCTCAGGCCCTTTCGGATGAAGAAGAAGAAGAAGAAGAAGAAGGAAGGCCCTGAGACTTCCCCTGCACAGCAGCCTGAGGAGATGGAGCAGTTGTATCCCCTGCAGGAGGGTGAGTGGCAAAGCTGGGCCACAGGGCTGGTGGCTGCAGCCAGATGGGCCTCTTCCCATCCCCCGTGGACATGGCCAGGGAAAGGGAGGGGAGAAGAGGGCCCAAGGCTGATCCGCCAGTGGCCATGCTCCATGCACTGGGCATCCCGGGGCTGGCCCTGCCTGTGGAGTGCAGGGCTTGCCTGTGTTCTTCGGCCTGTCCCGCAGCCCCTCAGTTCTGACCATGCTCACTCTTTGCCAGATTCAGGCCGGCACCAGACACAGGAGCAGGACCGTGCCCGTGGTCGCTTCCGCAGAGCTGATCAGGTACCTGCAGCCATCGCCACCTGGGCTGGGCCTGCTGTCACTGCTCAGCCTGGAACCGCTATCAGAGCTCTCTATGGCACGTCCTTTTCTTCCCTGCCATTTGTTCTCCTGCAGGCCTTTCTGAAATTCATGGGCATTCAGCGTAGAAAGACCAGGACCTCACCAACTGAGGTCATGGCACAGCCTGACACCAGGCTGACCAAGCTGACGGCAAAGCCTTATGTCGGCACTGCACCAACTGATCGCACAATGAAGTCTGACCCCGCATTGAATGATCACACAAGAAACTCTGACACCACACCGATTGATCAAAGAATGAAGTCTGACACTTCTTTGACTGACGATATGACAGACGCTTACAGCCCATCGATTGATCGCATGGCAATCTCTGACATCGTGTTGACCGATGATCCGACAAACTCTGACACTGCATTGCCTGATCTCACTGCGGAGGCCGACACTGCAACAACTGAAGGCATCACAGACACTGACCCCACGCCCAGTGACAGAGTGATTGATTCTCCCAATTGGGATTTTTTTGAGGAGAATGGTGACTCCAGTTCAAAGCAAGTAAGCAGCCTGTGTCCAGGGCTCAAGCCACCTTCCCTGGGCCCTCTCAGCCTTTGAGGCCAGCACAGTGTGGTGGGAAGTGGAGCATTTCTGGGGGAAGCCTGGCAGTTTGCTTGCTCTGGCAGTTCTCCCACTCTCCCCCATTTCCCCTTCAGTCCAGACTATGGGACTTGGTGACCAGGAGCTTTTCAGGTGCCCATGTGGCCAGTCCATGGCACTTGGTGACCCACAGCTTTCCTGAGGTTTCTCTCTTGCAGGTGCCCTCAAGGCCTGACTGTGGGATGGCAGAGAGAAGCCTAAGCCTGTGCAGGCTGTTCAGGAGGAAGAAGGAGGGCCCTGGGGCTGCTCCAGCACAGCAGCCTAAAGAGGTGGAGCAGTCCCAGCCCCTGCAGGAGAGTGAGTGGCAAAGCTGGGCCGCAGGGCTGGTGGCTGCAGCCAGATAGGCCTCTTCCCATCCCCTGTGGACATGGCCAGAGAAAGGGAGGGGGGAAGAGGGGCCAGGGCTGATCTGCCAGTGGCCATGCTCCATGCACTGGGCATCCCGGGGTTGGCCCTGCCTGTGGAATGCAGGTCTGGGCTGTGTTCTTTGGCCTGTCCCGCAGCCCCTCAGCTCTGACCACGCTCGCTCTTTGCCAGATCCAGGCCGAGATAGGACAGAAGAGCAGGACCCTGCTCGTGGCTGCTGGCACTTTATAGGCCAGGTACCATCAGCCATCCCCACCTGCTCAGCGGACACCACTATTGGAGCACTCGATCGAACATCCCTCTCTTCCCTGCCTTGCTTTCTCCCGCAGATGTTTAGGGACTTCAGAGGCACGGCGAAGGCTGATGTCAGCAACAGGCCAAATGAGCGCATGGCAAACACTGACATCACACCCACTCAGAGCCTGGCTGATGCTCCTGGTCTGGACTCTTCTGGGGAGAGAGTTGTCTCTGCAAAAGTAAGCAGCCTGTGGCTAGGGATTGTGTGGCCTCTCAAGCTGGGTCTGCTGGGCCCCCTCAGCCTTTGAGGCCAGCAGAGTGTGGTGGGAAGGGAAGCACTTCTCGGGAGAAGCTGGGCAAGTTGCTCACTCTGGCAGCTCTCCAGCTCTCCCCCCGTGACCCCTCCAGGTGCAGGCCTTCATGAAGAACATGCATCAGAGACTCACAGCCAACATGTTCCCAGAGAACAGACTGTTCATGGACATACTGAGGCTGACTGATACATACCCCACTGATGTCGCATTGACCCTCCTGCGCTGTGCCCCATCGTGTGACAGGTATGGGGCCCATGTGCCTTCAGGGCTCAGGGCTCACCAGCCTTTAGACCTGTCCCACATGCTCTGCCAGACAGACAGAGAGTTCCAGGATGCTCTGGCCCTTGTGTTTCCCAGCCCTGGCACCTCAGCCCCCAGTCCTGCTGCCATGCTCCCTCCCTGCTCCTCAAGGCACCATGGCTCTGTCACCTGGGCTCCTGCAGCTGCCCAGGTCACAGCACAGTGGCTCAGACTCCCCTGACACAGAGATCTGGCCCCACAGAGCTGCTGCAATCATGTGGAGGACCATAGCCTTAACTGAAACAACAGTGGTGAGGGTGCTGCCAACGCTGCTCTGTGTGATGGAGGACTGGCCACAGCACAGCGTGTCCACCTCCGATGAGAACAACAAGGACATCTTTGCCCTGGCTGTGAGTTTCTGCCTTTGCTCAACCTCAGGTTGCCTCTCTGATAGCCCTCTATCCTCCCCCACTACGGCATCTCCCTGCCTCATGCACCAGGCTGGACTAGGGGTAGGTTCAGGGGCACCAGGCCAGGGGCTCCCCCTGAGTCTCCCCTGGCCTCTGCCTCCCATGCTCAGGCCCTGCCACATGGATGTCTGGGCACTGAGCGCTGTGGCCAGATGATTTGTCTTTTGTAGGCAACCAGAGTGGTTTGGGAAATTCTCCAGATGATCCAGTGCCCAGAGGCATTGATGGAATATTCTCCCCGTCTCCTTGTGGATCTGCTCTTCCAAGTCTTCATCAGCACAGAGCAGATGCCAGAAGAGGTTGACACCTTCTGGAGGAGATGCTGGGAGGGACACCGCCTTGCCAGGAACCCCAACAGGTGCTCCATCCCAGTCCTCCCCTCCCTCCCATGCCCTCAGGGTTGGGTCAGGGCTCCCAGCATGACCTGGGCTTTGCTCTGCACACAGGTTTGCAGTGCTGACTATGAAGACCCTGCTCTGCCGTCTGCACTTTGAAAATATTGTGATGGCAATGGAACGGAAGCGTGGCTGGGACACGCTTCTCAACTCTGACACCCACCACTATGCAATGGGTTTGTTGGCCAGGTGAGAGACCCCCTTGTCCCTGCTGCCCCTGTCATTTCTGCCTGTGCATGGGGCACCCCACACAGTGCCCGTGGTCGAGGGCCAGAGGGCCTTGTCACCCAGGGATGGCTGAGCAGAGTGGCAAAGGCTGGGAGAGGCGGGTGCACAGGAGGAGCCTCCTCCCAGAGTGCCCTCGTCCCCTGCCAGGGTGCTGGGGAAAGACCAGGACTGTGTCAGTGAGTCCCAGGAGAGGTTTGCCCAGCCAGCTCAGGGTTGATGGTGCCTATTTCCCCCTGCCAGGGAGATGCGTCGTGCCTCGAGCCCCTTGTGTTCCCCAGTTGCCCTCTGCCTG
>NW_016690345.1:651253-819032 GCF_001604755.1 Lepidothrix coronata | reverse complement strand
GGTGCAGGCAGTGCCCAGCCAAGGGGCAGAGCCCCAGCCAACCCTTCCCTCTGTGTCCTGCTGCTCTCTCCAGCTGGAAAAGGACCGGAGCCGAGTGGCTGACCATCTGCGCCAGGCCCTTCCATACCTTGAGAGCCCACAGGAGCCCCTGCGAGAGGCAGCCATCAAGTTCATTGGTGAGCCACAAGGTCCCTCCCTGCCCCACTGCAGCTTGGCCCCAGCCCCGGCTGCTGCAGCGGCAGCAGGATGCGGCCCGGGGATGTGCTGGGGAGCCCCGAGTGCCCTGGTGGCTGCCGCCCTGTGCCAGCCCAGCCCTGGGGAGTCCCGAGGCGGGAAGGCCCCGGGCTCAGCCCTGCCAGGGCAGGAGGGTGCGTGGCCGGGCCAGCAGTGCCACTGGGGGGGAGCTGTGCCGCTGGGGCCCTGACAGCATCTGTGTTCCCAGGGATTGCCGGGAGGTACCTGAGGGGACAGAAGGAAGAGTTGCAACTCGTCATGAATGGTGAGTGAGGGCAGCGCGGTGTCAGCAGGGGCTGGTGGAGGAGCACAGACCCTGGGCAGGGAGCTGCAATCCTGCCCTGGCTGTGGAGGGCTCTGCTCCCTGCATGGATGAGGCTTGGGCAGAGCAGAGAGAGATTTCAGGGGCATGAGGTGTTTTGCTGGCCAGTGCCTTCAGGCTGATCCCGTTGGGCCCTGCTTCCTCTTGTCCATGGCAAGAGTTGGGTTGGATGGCCCTGGCAAGAGGGGCTCCTCGGGCCCCCACAGATGCTGGCTCTGACCTTGGCTCTGTTCTTTTCTGTTCCAGCCCTTCAACGCATGACTCATGACAGCGCTGCTGTCAAAAGCTTGGCAATCAAAACCCTGAAAATGCTACGCACTGCAGAGAGACCTCCTTCTTCTCTACATTCCAGCAGCTTGAAAATCAGCTCCAGAATGTGCGGAATAGAAAGGATCCTCTGTGGGGCAGCTGCCGGAGGTCAGCGGAGAACTGATCCTGGGAACCCTGTCTGATGGGACCACCTGAGCCTGCAGGAAAGACCCTTCTCATCCTGTTACCCCAGCTTGAGAATATGAAATTCCTCTTAGCATACACAGAGGCTGCGGAAGTTTTTTAGTGCCTGGTGTCCACAGGGCATCTGGGAAGAGGGGAAAAAGGGACTTTGTGTTCAGCAATACTTGGCCAAGTGTGCAGTGGGGAAGGGAAAGTGCCCAAAAGGCCCTTGGCCTTGGGGGCTTCTGCTGGAGCCTCAACACTTCTGGCAGAGCGGATGGGCAGAGCCTTGAGCTGTGGGGATCACTGAGAAGAAGGTCCTTGGAGGTGGCCACAGGCCCTGTGCCAGCCAGGAAGCAGCATCTGTGGCCCACCCGTGTGTTGCTCTCTGGATTGCTGAGGGCTGGCAGGTGCCTCCTGAGCCAGCTCCTGTGGAGCTCCTTCAGGGCTGCGCCGCTGCCGGGCCAGTTGTGGGGGCTGGGGGAGAGCCTGAGGGGACAGGGCGCTGGGAGGCCCTGAAGGGCTGAGGTGCTGCAGAGGCCCTCAAGGGAGTGGGAAGCAGCGAGGGGAATGCGTGAGGGGGTGGGTGGCAGGAGGCTGTGAGAGGACAGGCTGGGCAGAGGATGCCCTGAGGGGACAGGGTGTGGGAAGCCCTGAGCAATTGGGGGACAGAGGCCATAAGCAGCCCCTGGTTTCCTGCCAGCTGGCTGCTCTGGCACTTGCCCAGGACATCTCCCATCCCTGCGGCAGAAGGCCTGGAGACCTGGGCAGGAGGGTGGGGACACCCCCAAGGGTGGGGACAAGGAGGGCAAGGGGGCCCTGGCAGGGTGCTGCCGGCCAGGGGCAGGGGCACAGGCAGGGCCATGGGCCAGCCCGGGTCCCTGTGGCTGCCCAGCCCACGGGCTGTGGCCCAGAGCCCACTGAGCCAGAGCTCTAGGCCCACAGAGCTGCTGCCAGCACGGGGAGGGCGCGGGGCACCTTGGGCAGGGCCGCGCAGTCACTGCTGCCCAAGGCACAGACAAGAGCAGCAGGCTGTGCACAGGAGCAGCAGCCACAACGCCTGGGCCTCCCCAGCCAGGCTCCCACACCGGCCAGCATGCCAAAAGCGGGGATACTGTGGGCACAACTGCACGTGGTTTGGAAAAGGCTTCAGGAAAAGTGGCCACAACAGCTTTCTATTGACTGCCCAGCCTCACAGCAACACTTGGCAACTTCAGGTGCAGCTTGTCTATAGAAATCAGCCAACTAAGGAGAGGAAACAATGAAGAAAGGAGCTGAAGCAGCTGAGCAGGCAATGCCCAGTTGATGTGTAACCAGTAGTGTTATCATAAGGTGGTCACTCAGAACTTTGGGGCCTCCATACAGAGATGACCACCAGAGACCCTCGGTGAAGCCCCTCAGAGACCTTATAAGGATATGTTGTATATATGCTAGTAAGTGTTTGGAAATGTCAGGAATATGAAACAGGAATGCGGGGAACGAAAGTGAATAATCATGTAATGCAGACATACAAGCCAGAACTGAGATGTCATGGAGTGTGCTGGGGCAGCCCCACAGCCTTCCTTCTTCATCATCCTAAACAGCCTGAGCAGGCTGAACATCTCCCCACCATTCTACATCTGTGTCTCGAGAGACAAGATGCAAGAGACAGAAGCCTTGATAAAGCTCCAGGTCAGCAAGGAACTAGTTGGCTGTGGCCAGCAGCTTAAATCCAGTGCACTGGGGAAGTGAAAAGGATAGGGAGAACTCTGGGATCCAAACATGTTCTATGTCTCTGATTAAGGTGCCACCCCCCTGAAGGAGCAGCCGAGTGCTAGAAGCAGATGTGTTCTGCCAGTTGCTGCTCTCGGATGGACACAGGGCACACGTGTTCCCACGAGTCCAGAACACTTGATCCAGGAATAATAGAGGGCCATGCATTGGTAAGGAATAACCTCCAGCAAGACCAAAGCAGGATCCTTGTAGTGAGTTGACTTTGGCTGGATGCCAGGTGCCCATCAAGCCGCTCTATCCCTCTCTTTCCCAGCCAGACATGGGAGAGAGAGTAAGATGGAAAATGACTTTAGGAAACAAGACAGTTTCCTAAAGCAAAAACCAAAGTTTGTGTATGCACAAGCAAAGAGGAAAATAACAAGGCTTTCTCTCTACTTCCCATTAGCGAGTGAAGTCTGGCCACTTCCTAGGAAGCAGGGCTTCAGTACATGTACTGGTTGTTCAGAAGGCAAACATTGTAAACAACAAATGCCCCTCTCTCCTCCACCTTTCCTTACCTTTTATATCTGAGCTGACATCATATGGTCTGGAATAGCCCTTTGGTTAGCTTGGGTCAGCTGGCCTGGTTGCGTCCCCTCCAAGGAACTTGCCTTCAGTTGGAGAGGGGAATGTTGAGAGACAGTGTTGATGCTGTGCTAGCACAGCTCAGCAGTAGCCAAACCACTTGGGTGTTCTTAACACCTTTCTAGCTACTAATGCAAAGCATAGCACTGTGATGGCTGCTATGGGGAAATGAAGCCAGACCCAACACATTCTAAGACAGACCCAATACCAGATCCTCTGGCAGCAAACCATGAGCTTGTGACCCTGGCCATCTATTCAACAGACATCAAAGTGCTTAGTTACCTCCACGCCTGGACCTCAGTCATGAGTCCCCACGTTTCTTCAGCTTCTGCTCCTTTTTCCCTTGTTCCCAGAACATCCTGGATTTAGAGTTTAGAAGCCCATGCACATGTTTGTAAGGTGCCTGCATGGAGGAGATGGACAGCAGATGCACCACAAGGTTCATGTCCCATCGGACTTCTGCCACAGGGATGGGAGACGCCCTGGGCAAGCGCCAGAGCAGCCAGCTGGCAGGGAACCAGGGGGCTGCCTGGGGGCTGCTTATGGCCTCTGCCCCCCAGTTGCTCAGGGCTTTCCACACCCTGTCCCCTCAGGGCCTCCTCTGCCCAGCCTGTCCTCTCGCAGCCTCCTGCCACCCACCCCCTCACACATTCCCCTCAGGGCTTCCCACTCCCTTGTCATGGCAGGGCCTCTGCAGCACCTCAGCCCTTCAGGGCCTCCCAGTGCCCCGTCCCCTCAGGTTCTCCCCCAGCCCCGACAACCTGCCCGGCATTGGTGCAGCTCAGGAGGCATCTTCTAGCCCTCAGCAATCCAGACAGCAACACGCGGGCAGGCCACAGATGCTAATTCCTGGCTGGCACAGGGCTTGTGGCCACCTCCGAACCAGGTGGAGGTTCTCAGGGATCCCCACAGCTCCAGGCTTTGCCCATCTGCTCTGCTGGAAGTGTTGAGGCTCCAGCAGAACCACCAAGGGCTCTGGGGTTCTGCCCACTTTCCCTTCCCCACTGCACATTTGGGCAAATGTTGCTGAGCACAAGGACTCTTTTTCCCCTCTTCCCCGGTGCCCTGTGGACAACTGGCAACAAAAAGCCTCTTGGACCTCTGTCTATAACACAGGTTTCATATTCTCATGCTGGTCTGAAAGGAAGTGTTTGCAGTGGAGAGGTCTTTCCCGCAGGCTCAGGTGGCCCTGTCAGACAGAGTTCCCAGGATCAGTTCTCCACAGACTTCTGGCAGCTGCCCCACAGAGGAGGCATCCTACTCCCCACATTCTGGAGCTAGGCTTGGGCTTGCTGGAACATGCAGAAGACTGAGGTCTCTTTGCAGCTCTTAGGAATTTAACAGTTAGAACTGCTAGGCTTGAGATAGCAGCGCTGTCAGGAGTGATGCCTTCAAGGGCTGGAACAGAAAGGAACCAAGGTCAGAGCCAGCGCCTGAGGGAACCCAAAGAGCCCCTCCTGCCAAGGCCCTCCCACCCAGCTCTTGCCATGGCCAGCAGGGAGCAGGGCCCAATGGGATCAGCTGGAAGGGGCTCCTGTGGGCTCTCCAGGTATGGAAGGGCCTGGTGCACATACTTGTCCGGTCTTCTCTTGTCCTTTTCCAGCTGGAGAGAGCAGCAGGGCACAGAGGGAAGGGTTGGCTGGGGCTCTGCCCCTTGGCTGGGCATTGCCTGCACCCAGCACTGGCCTCCCCTGCCCGCACAGCCCTGAGGCCCGGGCAGCAGCCGCAGGGGCCGGCTTTGGAGGGAGCAGAGGGCTGGCTGCTCCCCGGCAGCCGTGGGGCCGCCCTGCCCCACAGCCCAGCTGGGCCGGGGCTCCATTGGCCCCTTGGTTGGGGGGGGGGGGCCTTGCGGGGGGGCCGCCCGGCCCGGTGCAGGGCGGCGGGTTTTGGGTTGCGGGTTGTTTTCCGCGGGGGGGTTGCGGAGTGGGCAGGGGCACAGTGCCACCCCCACACTCTGGGCATCAGGGGCTGGTCCAGCCTGAGGCTGGGGCTTCATGGCCATCCTTACCAAGCAGTTGCAGAACCACTACAGCTTGTCTGCCTCCAGCAGGTTCTTGAGATCCCTTCTCTTCAGGAACCTGAGTGCATGAATCAGCGTTTCCCCAGAGGCCTGCAGAGCAACAGAGTCCAGGAGATGGCACCACAGCCCAGGGCACAGGAGCCGTGTCCCTGGACCAAGGCCAGGAGGAGGCTGGAGCCTTCAAGGTTCCAGGGCAGGACGCAGTCCAGCCCCCTCCCACGGGGACACCAGAGCCTAGAAAGTCCTCACCTCTTCCACATGCTGGTTCTCATCATGCCAGTGGATGAAGACTGGGAGCAGGCTCTGGCGCACATATCTCTTCAGGAGCTTTTTTCCCCTTTCCACTCCCAATTCCATCACCTCTCAGAGATCTAAAGCTATTAGAGATTGTCCAATAGAAGCTACTAAGATGGTGAAGTGTCTAGAGGGGAAGCCATAGGAGGAGTGGTTGAGGGCACTTGGCTTGTTCAACCTGGAGAAGACAAGACTGAGAACAGACTTCACCATGGTCTGCAGCTCCCTCATGAGGGGCAGTGGAGGGGCAGCATCGATCTCTGTTCTCTGTGATCAGTGACAGGGCCCGAGGGAATGGCTGGAGCTGAGTCAGGGGAGGTTTAGGTTCAATAATAGGAAAAGGTTCTTTCTCCAGGGGGATGTTGGACACTTGAACCGGTTCCACTGGGAAGTGGTCACAGCCCCAAGGCTGCCAGAGCTCAAGCAGCATTTGGACAACACTCTCAGAGACATGGTGGGATTGTTGGGGTGTCCTGTGCAGGCCTAGGAGTTGGACTTGATAATCACTGTGGGTCTCTTCCATCTCAGGATATTCTATGATTTTATGAAGAAATGGGGCCTTGAGAAATGAACACACAGAGAATCCGGGTGAAGAGCTTGGTTGGAGCCATCCTCAAAACAATGCATGCCCATATTTCAGATTCTTCTGGATGAACATTATCTCTCCATCAATAGACACATGTTCATCGCCACCACCTCTCCAGGAACAGACCCCGGCTTTTATGTCTTACTGAAATTCACAGTAACCTTTGCTATGAATATTATTTTTTTTCCCTCCCTTTAAATTACGAATGGGCACTTCTCAATTTACCTCAGTGCTGGCCCCAGGTGAGCACCGACGACACTGCAGGTGCAGCCTGTTCTCAGTACACGGGCAGCATGCTATTAATCTCACACTGTATTACGCTGGGGAAAACACCTATTTTACAGCCTAGGTGTGCTTTCAAAGAAGCAGGCCATCCTCTATATCCAGTACTGGCTTCCAGTTTGTGCAAATGTGGTTGCCTCTGTGAGGATCCCTGAGAAACTCGTCCTTGGAGACGGCCACAAACACTCTCCCAGCCACCTGTGTCCTGCTCATGCGTTGGAAGATCAGCAGAGGGCAGGGCAATCCCACCAAAGGATGACTGAGGGCAATTCCCAGGAGCTAGGTATCCCACCGCAGTGCCATAGATGGCAGATATTGATGGAGAGGAGGCCAGGGTGCCCAGCCAACCTCCTCCCAAGGGAGGGTGCAGCCAGCCAGGCAGGGGCTCGGCCAGAAACAGGCAGGGTGCCAGTGGAATTGCTCTTGGAGATGCGAGAGTTTCTACTCTCAGCATCTGCTGGGAGACAGGGAGCAAGCTCTCTACCAGATCAGTATGAGGTCCATACAGGAAGCAGCTCCTGAGATTACACAGGTGCAAGGTCTACCTGGAGACAGAGGCATCAATAAACACACCCTCTCAGAGCCCAGGCCAAGTGCTCAGGACTGAAGTGGAGGGAGCACAAGGCCCAGGACTGAAGGATGGGTGGGTGGAGGTCCCAGGTGAAGCCAGTAAGGCCCCTGAGTGCCCTCAGGGCCCTGGCACTTGGGGCAGCCTAAGGTTTGACACTTGGGACATCCCGAGGTTTGAGCATGAGTGGAGCAACTGGGGCCTCAAGGGTACAGCTCTTTTTGGGGCTGCTCCTCCAAATGGGGCCCAGAGAGCTGCAGTAATGATGTGCCCATCCCCACGTGTAGTTGTGGCCAACTCCCTGTAACCTGTTTCTGTGTAGAGAGGAGTTTGTGGGTGGTTTTGGGGGGTGATCTGCTGGTTCAGGGAAGGAGGAAGAGCCAAGTACCATACTTTTGTAGAGAGGTTCCATCAGAGACCAGAGTAGCTCCAAAACTTGGTATCTTTGTGAAATCTAAGGGGCACCTGGGTCACTAAGCTTTGGAAAGGGTCACTGGGTGACCAAGGCTGACTTGCTCATTTGCTCTCCTGGGTGCTTGGCTTTCAGGAGTCCTTGGCACTTGGAATGTGATTGCACAGACGGGTCTCATCCCCTGGAGATGCTCTTTCCCCTTCCCAGCAGATGGGCAGGAGAACAAAACCCCAACTTTCCTACCACGAAATACAGAGAAATGCAGCAGACGAGTGTCCAGCTGTGCTGCCAGGGCGATGTGCCAAAAAGCCAATTTCAGGGGCTGGGGGCCAGGCAGGGGTGAGGGGCTGCACCTTCTCCAGGGGCCCTGGGGAGGCAGGGGAGCGGGGAGGGGGTGGAAGGCAGAGAATTCGTGAGCCCACAGCACAATCCAGATCAGCAGCCTTCTTTCTGCAGCCAGCGGCCAGGGTAGTAAATAGCAGGAAGTTTGGAGAAGCAATCTGAGATTAAAAAATAAATAAATCCTAGGAGGCAGTGATCCCAGCGAGTGCCCGGGGAGCCCCCAGCCCTGTGGAGCCTCTGCATGCTGGGAGCAGAGAGGAGCCCTCTCTCCACCAGGCACCACAAGGGGAGCACACAGAACTACAAACCCACACCTGTGTCTTCTACCTGCTGCATCTGGGGAGAGCTCTGACACCTAAGATTCTGTCTGGGACAGAACTGGCCCTTTCCCTGAGGCACAGTCAACCCACGTGTGGAAGGGGAGCAGAGAGGGCCCCTTCGTCCCCACCTCCAGCAGACAGCAGGGTCAGAAGTGGAAGGGGACAGAAAGCCTTCAGAGACCAAGTTTGCACCTCGTTTCGCTGCTGGGGGCTGAGGGAGGGGTGGGAATTTGGCAGCTCTCCCTCTTTGGAAAGGGTCCAACTGCCTCAGGAGAAATTCCTCGCATAACTTTGCTGTGAAGAAAGTGCTGACCTGTTCCCCGTTCCGGGGTGTTTGCTGAGCAAGTGAAGACGAGCCAAAGGCAGCTTGTAAATGCTGGGAGAAAATGGCCGGTTTCCTCATCACCGGAGTTAGGTAGCAGGTCAGGCTCTTTGGGGGAAGCAGTGTCTGGTGACAGTGACTTTGTGTGCCATAAGCAAGTCCACGAGGATGTCCTGATGCTCACTGGCTCACACATCTCCAGAGAAATGATCCAGCTACAGCAGAGAAGCTGATGGTTCCACCCCATGTGATAGGTGAGCATCAGAGGGTGACCTGCAAGCTATGTCCAGACTGCTTGGACAAAAGCAGGCAGCAGGGGGAGAGAGCACCTGCTCTGGGACTGAGGTAGGAAACAGGTCATGTTCACTTCTGAAAATGCCAGCAGGAAAACAAACAGCGCAACTGCCATCAATATGGAAGGCAAATCCAACCTCCTGCAGTGACAGGAGAGCAGCCAGTGCGTGACTAAAACAGCGTTGATTCAGATTAGATGTAAGGAAGCATTTTTTCATGATGAGGTGGTAGAACACTGCCATAAATTGCCCAGAGAGGTGGTGGATGCTCCATCCCTGGAAATGTTTAAGGTTGGGATGGATGGGGCTGTGAGTAGCTAGGTGAGGTGGAAGGTGTCCCTCCCCATGGTAGGGGGTTGGAACAAGATGGTGTTTAAAGGTCCCTTCCAACCCAAACCATTCTGGAATTCTGTGATTCTCTGCCAGGGCAACAGAGCAAGGGCAAACTTACATGTGCTCCCACAGCAATGCCAGCTATCAGGAATATTAGGGGACGCTGTAATAAGGGGACATTTCAACTATCCACTTGCAGACTGAAGTGTCAAAGGATAAGATATAAGGATAAAACTTTTCAATGCAGTACATGGTGCCATTCCCCCAGAAACAGACTGAGAACCACCAGATGCTTTTTCTGAATCTGCTCTAAAAATGAGGAAGTGGTCAAAAAAAGAAAAAAACCGGCCCAATTCCAGAAGAAGAAAGAAAAAAAAAAAGCTTTATTAAAAGTCTGGTAAAACATGGAGCAAAGAGCCAATAGGGCTTTCCCACAGCTGGTGGGAAAGAAGGGAGAGCACAGGGATAAGGTAGATGCTGAAGAGCAGAAGGTCTCCCAAATGAACAGGAAAGCTGAAAAAAAACACATCACGTTGGATATAAATAGGGAAATGAGAAGACTAGGAGGAAGCTGGAGGCTTGTCCTGCCAAATGTGCTCAAACCAGTGGTGACCAGCTCAGCCAGTCTACTGCAGGGACTGGGAAGTGGGAAGGGTGCACAGGGATGGGATGGGCACAGTGACAGGTCTTTGCTCTGGGGGCATCCCTACCCCCACCCATCCCCACTCACTTTTTTTCCCCAGAAAGGTGGGAAAGGCTCTTAAATTAGAATAGAAATCCTGGTGGGGTTATCCTGGAGAGACAAGCTAAATGCTTTGGACAGCTTGGAAGTGTCCAGCACTGAGATAGGGGCACTGACTGTCAGCAGGTCCTACCATAGGTGGGTACGAGAATCCTCAAGTGTGGGGATCCTCACAGAAGCAATCCTTTCTGATTACCATTCCTCTTCCCTGGAAGGGAGCCTGTACATCCTGCCACAGGGAACTGGGGAAGAACCTTGGGGTATCCAGCTGCTGAGCAGGCTGGAGCAGACCAGTGCTCGGTGGGGAGCTGGGAATTTCCTCTTCCCAGGGAGGAAACTCTTTTTTTGAGTTTTACTGGAGCAAAGGACATTGATTTCCTTTTTTGCTTTTCTTTTTTTTCCAGATGAGTCAAAGTTAACCATTCTTTTCCAGGGGAGATGTTGAGTTCAGCCCAGGAGAGAAGAGATGGCAACCTTAAGGCTGCTGGGACAATCTTCAAGGAAGCAGCAGGAACCTCCAGTTTTGAGGCTATTTTCTCTGTGTTAGCTCCACACAGGGAACACACCTGCCACAGCATTACCAGGGCACTGCTGGTCCCTCATCCAGACACCACCCTGCGCTGCAACCTGTGTCCTCCCACCCACATCCCATTCCTTGACTTACAGCCCATCAAGGTGACAGAGATGCTGACAGGGTTGTCTCCCAGATGATAGCCTGGGCTCGGCCCCATTACTCCCTTCTGGAGCCCTTGTCTTGCCTGGCTGGATCTCAAGGCTCTCCCTTGAGCAAACACCTGTCTGTCGATTCAGGAAGGAGGAGGAACGTGCTCTTTTTCTCTTGCTAAAAATGAACTGCTTTTCAAGTAGTCCTTCTGCAAGGGCTGGCAAAGAGAAGCAGGAATCTAGATGAGTTTCCTTGCTCTGTGGCTGCTGGCCCTGGGTCACACCCAGCAGGGCAGGCCATCAGTGATGACTGGAATTGAATTGAGCTGCACTTTTTGAGGAAAACAGGGAGGTGGCAGGGGCACAGTTC
This sequence comes from Lepidothrix coronata, assembly GCF_001604755.1. NCBI lineage: Eukaryota > Metazoa > Chordata > Aves > Passeriformes > Pipridae > Lepidothrix > Lepidothrix coronata. The sequence goes on along the minus strand of NW_016690345.1, from coordinate 808,160 downwards.
ATGGAGGGGAGGGAGATTCTGGAAAACCCATCCCAGCCAGGACCTGGACGCTCTGGATAGCCCCCACTAGCTGTAGGAGGGATGAGGAGGGGCTGAAGCTGGAAGCCAGAGTGTTCTAGTGTGGGAGGAGGAGGATTCCTCCCTTGCATGAGCAACTCAGGCATCACAGAAGGTTTTGGGAGCTCTCCCAACCTTCCTGGGTTTGGCAGAGATGGGGACAGCTGATGTTCCCAGCAAGCCCCAGCCCTGCAGAGAGATGGGGGTTTTGGGTAGGGTGTGCAGTGGTATGAGGCAGAGGGGGATCCCTCCCCTCCCAGAAGGTCTCTCCATCCTCTCCATTGCTGCAGATGTTCCGCACCCCAGCTCCAAGGGATACCTGTGAAGCTTTGGGGGACCTGACCTGCACCTCGCAGCTGGGATGTGGATGCACCGAGGTTTCAGGTGGCTGCAGAGCTCTGCCCTCCTTCTCTTCCACTCACGGTGCCGGAGCAGAGCGTGACTCCAAAGCAGGAAGGGAAACAAGTGCCATTTCCCACAGCCAGCCAAGAGGCAGAGACCCAAGGGCGAGCCGCGGGAATGAGGCATGCGAGAAGCATCCGCCGCATCCCCTTTCCCATGGAATGCTTCTCTCGGTTCTTCCTCTGATGTGCGCTGAAGTATTGATTTTCCCCTGGAGTGGATGAGTCACGGAGAAAGCCGGGAGGGAGTGGGGGTTGCTGGGATATCCCCGGTGCCCGGGTCTGATGGGAAGACTGTGTGGGAGAGACTAGGCACTGCCCAGGGGGTGCGGGCAGAGGGCAGGAAAGATGCGTGTGGAGCAGGGAGCTGGAGTTGGCTCTCTCCCTGTTGACTCTGCACGGAGCTCCTCAGCCCTGGGAAAGGAAGGGGGCTCTCTCTCTCCGTTGCTCCCCCTCATCCTTCCCCAGGGAGGAGGTTATGGTGCATAGGGGTGAGCTCCTGGCTCTGCCTCTGCTGAATTCGTGGTTGTGTGTCTGCTGGCTCCACAGCCAAAGCTCCCTCTTGACCTTCTCTGTCGGCTGTTTTATTGCCAATGTCCACCTTGGGAACAGGCCAGGCCATCTCTGTCATGTCACGACTCCTCCACATGAGAGCTTGTGACCTAAGGAGAGGGGCAGCAACTCTGGGACGTGGCCAGAGCTGGGGTCCCCTGCCCACCCAGCTCTCTGTGCAGGGTTCTGGGCTGTGGACTGTGCCACCAGCAGCCTGTCCTGCCCCTGCTGAGACAGGAGGTGGTGGTGTGGTGATGGTGTGGTGGTTCTCTGGCCCCAGCTCACTTCCCTGCTGAGCCTCAGTGCTGTCTCATCCTCCTCACATCCACGGGAGGCTCCAGATCCCAGAGCATTTCTGCTGCTGGCCAGGCCTCCAGCTGCCCCCATAACACCTCCTGCTCTCTGCAGCCCCTCGCTAATGTGTCCACCAGGTCTGGCTGCCGGGGCCAGGCACAGTGCTGTCCTGTTCCCAGCCTCCAACCCCCCAACCTGGTTTAGCTCATCCCCCGCCTACACGGGCAGGTAACATGCTCCTCACTCGGCCAAGCTCTTGTGCTTGCCAGCTTTCCTCGCTAGGGAAATATCTGTATTTCCAATTATTCCCACTCCCTGCCTATGCTCCTTGGGTCCTTCCCAAACGCCCACCTTAGTGGCTGTGCATGCTTCACCTCTGGACAGGAGGGATGGTTTTCATGTCATCCCTTGCCAGATCCTTGCAGCTGAAGGAAGGGCACAATGCTGCCCTTTCCAGCAGACATCTCTCCAGGACCAGCTCCTCCACTGCAATACTGGGCCATCAGCAGACTTCTGAGCCAGAGCAACAGATGTGGCAGGGAGATGCAAAAGCAGCTGGTCCCAATGTTCCTGAGTGCTCACACCCCGGGGGCTGCAGCTGGAAGTTAGTGGCTTTCACAGGGACAAATGGCACATCGAAGTGGCAGGACCAGCCATGGGACTCCGCCTGGGGACTGGCACAGATGGGACAGCCCTGCCTGTCAGTGGTTTTCTGCTCTGTCTGCATGCTTCAGCCTTTGTTGCTCTGCAGGGACACTTGCCAAATATTATCCTCTGCCTTCTTGCCTTCATTGCCCCCCTGACCCAATTCCTACGTCTCCCACTGCTCCCCAGCCTCCTCACTCTGCATGCTAGCAGCGGGACTGAGCAGGTCGCCAGAGCATCTCAAGGCAACCGTGCATAAGCCATGTTTTTTTGGCAATGGTGACAGCTCATGGTACTCGCTGGCACTTCCATGGCTCCCATGGCACACGGGTCACAGCTCCTTGGGCCACCCAGCAGTCTGGGGACACGCTGCCCTTCCCGGTGTAGAGTCAGTCACCGTGCCAAAGCCATTTCAGGAGAGGGACATGGACACTGGCCATGAGTGCCAGCCCTATTGCCACTGCCAGGGACGCACTTGGACCACAGCAGACAGTTTCCAACCCCTCCCCTCTTCCCAAAGGAGGGAAAAACAGGCCAGTGTCCCACAGGGTTGCCAGGGTGACATTTTTGGCGGCCGTGCTGTCCCAGCCGCTGAACTGGCAAGGGCTGTGCTGGGAGCTGGGGCAGCCCCTCTGTCCCCACACCAGGGTGTCCCTGCCCAGGGCCACCCAGCAGCATTGGGACCACCGGCCACGGGATGCAGGTGGGAGCCAGGCACAGGGGTGGGGAGACAGCAGGACATTGGAGGAGCCCTGCAGAGATGAAAAATGCCAAAGCTTTACTGGAAGCCTGCGGAGTAGGAGGGCCTTTTTGGCTGGGGCTTGGGAATTCTGGGCTGTGAGCTGCTGAGCCACCATCAGAGCACTGCTGGTTTCCATTTGGTTGGCTTTCGAAAGAGCTGCCTCCCTGGCAGCATGTGTCCCCCCCCTCACAGTGGGCAGTGTTTGTTTCCTTGGGAAAAGATGAGCCTCATTATCTGTCGTTCGTGGCTCTCGGACTTTAAAGCGCAGCAGGAGGAAATTTTATGATGGGAAACTGCCCTGGTGTCATCCAGGCTTTGCATGGAGGTCTGCTGGGGAGTCCACAGCCCACAGCAGTGGGGACAGCACCGGGGCTGAGACCTGTGCACAGGCACAGGGGAGATAGAAAGGTGGCAAAAGGTGATATGCTTGAACCTGTCCCAGTGAACGAGCACAGAAGGAGCCAGGAGAGCTCGGCCAGGCTGGGGAGAGTCCAGAGGTGCAGCAAGGAGGAAGTTTGGGATGTAATACAGCTCCACATTCACCTGCACCCAGCGATAACATCGCTGTGCTCGGTGTGTGGGAAGGTCTGGCCAGGCAGTCAGTGTAGCCCTGAGCAGGTTCGCACCTCCTGGCCCTGGCAGTGCTGATAATTTTAGGAAGGGCCAGAATCTCCCTGTTAAAGCAGGGAGTTAAAGCAATGCCTACAGCAGCCTTCCCACAGCTGCCCACAGGCTCTCCCACCCCAATGGAGCATTTATCCAGCCCATTAAAGGACAAGACCTCTGCTATCAGGCAGGATCATTTTCCATTTTCAAGGAGATTTTTTTTCCAAGTACCATCCTTGCCCCAGGATCCTCCTCCCCCTTGCTCCATGCTCTCCAGGCCCTGCAGCACATTCACCCCTCCAAAAACCCTGCGCAGAACGGCAGCCCAGTGACTCAGGGCTGCCACGTGTTGCCTTGTTGCCTTTTGTGCAGCTCAGGTACTCCAACACCTACCTGGAGGGAAGGAATCCAGCTGCGGGAGAAGAAAGGGGATGGTAAATCACTCAGCGTCCAGCTGGGAAAGCATAAAATTTAACAGTCTCGACCATGTGAAATCATTCTGCAGCCAAACAAGAGGCAGCTTCGGTGTCTATTCATTGTCCCCAGCCTGGGGTCGTGCCGAGAGAGTGCCTTTGGCTCTGTGGTGCAAAGCCCTGTTAAAAGATTTATAGCCAAAATTCGGATAGCGTGCACCTCTTGTGAGCGCAGAGCTGAGCAGCTGGATGTCATGGTTTATCCTGCTAGATCCAAACCCTGGCTTAGACTAAACACTCCTCTGCCATCATTAGTGAATCACTTCTAGATCCCCTGGAAGTTTCCAGGGCTTAGATTTCAGAAAGTTTTTGCTGCCGCGGGGCACTAAAATGCTGCGGAAGACAAAGGAAGGTGTGGCAGCAGGTTTTGTGGGGATTATCCTGCTGGGATAATCCTGGGGCTGGGGCTGGAAGGAGATGAAAGCTGAGGTAAGGGGAGGAGATTAAAGTGGGCAGCAGCCCGAGCTTTAACTCCTTTCCTAGCACAAGAAAGGCAAGGTGAGGTGCATTGCCACCCTGGGTCTGGCATTGCAGCCCCCAGCAAGGGCTGACCCGGGAGAGTGCCCAGGGCTCCCTAGACTCCTCAACCTGCCAGACTGGGCTTGGTTCACCGCATGACGAAGGATGGAGGATCGTGTAGCTCCCAAGCCCCTCATTCACAGTGGGGGGGAGTGAAGAGCAGGGAAGGGAGGACACGGGGTGCCATGCTGGGATCACCCAGCCCTGCTCTGTGCCCCAAGGGCTCGCATAGGTGCTTGGCGAGGGAGTGAGCTCAGCTCGCTGATTCACTCCCTCTTTCAAGACCAGACCTGGCCTGCGAGCCGAAACCCACGGGCTTGCTGAAGCAGGAGGTGCCAGGGCAGGTCCTGCGGGCGGCGGGTGCCCTTTGGGGGTGAGGGTGCTCCCCGGCGCCCTGGGGAGGGGCGGGATGCTCCGCAGGGAGGGATGCTCCTGGGGAGGGATGCTCCTCGGGGAGCCGAGCTGTGCCCCTCCAGCACACCCATCCCCGGGGGGTGTCCCCCACCCCCTCCCTGCTGCAGGAGACCAGAGACCGTTCAAACCTCGCGATCGGGGGCTGGGGGCGGGTTGAGCCCCGGCCCCGGCTCACTCGCCCGGGGCGGGCCGCCCCTCCCGCCCCTCCCCTCCCTCCCCGCCCCCCGGGCCGTGCCGAGTCCCGGCGCGTCGAGCGGAGCGGAGCCGAGCCGCGCTGCCGGCACCGAGCGGGCACCATGCGCCCAGGGTGAGCCGCGGGGCCGGGGACTGCGCGGGGGGCACCGGGACCCTGCAGCCGTCGGGGATAGGCAGGGGGGGCACCAGGACCCTGGAGGCACGGGGGCAGGGGGACACTGGGACCCTGGAGGCGCCGGGTCTGGGAGACACTGGGATCCTGGAGCCGCGGGGCGGGGCACAGGTAGTGCGGGAACCCCGGAGCCGCCGTGGAGGGGGGGCACCAGGACCTTGGAGCCGCCGGGGCGGGGGGTCCTCGGTGTAACCGTGAGGAGACGCCAGAGGGGTCGGTACCGTCGGGACACCGGGGAAGGTGGGCACCAGGACCCTGGAGCCGCCGGGGTGGGGGGCGCCGGCAGCGCGGGAACCCCGGTGCCCCGGGAGAGGAGGGGGGCAGGACCCTGCAGCCTCTGGGCCTTGGGGTCCCCGGTGTAACCGTGGGGGGACCCCAGGGTGTTGCTGCAAGTCGGGGGGCGCCCCGGATTCGGCGGGAGCGTGGGTAACCTCTCTCTCCCCTTCCCTCCCCGCAGGTGCCCCCCGCCGCGGCTGCTGCTCGGGCTCTTTGTCCTGCTGGTCCCCGCCACTTCCCAGGAGCCGGGTAACGTGCGCGGGATGCTGCGGGATGCTGGGGAGGGGGGTCCCTGTCGTTATGCCCGGGGTCCCACGGCCCCTCGCTGTCCTGAAGCCCCTATCCCCTGGGATGCGCTCCTCAGCAGGAATGGGGAGTGGAGTCTCCCCTCGGGCCAAATGCTGCGCTCAGTCCTGGTTCCCAACGCTGGGAATGATCCCTGCACGCACCCCTTCAACGGCCTCGTGGTTGCTGAACGTGGGGATTCCGTGTGCCCCATCCCATCAGCGGCGAAGGATGCTGGGGGAAATCCCTGGCTGCAGTTCCCTGGAATGAGAGTAATTTATCTGGTCCATGCTGGCTGTGAGATAGAGGAGATGGCGTTGCCCCAAAGTGGCCGTGCTCCATGTGTTAGCGGTTTCTCCACAAGTCCTCCTTGTGGCTGCCTGTCCTTGAAAGTGCTGTGAGTGGCCGGAAGCCGCGAGTGTGTGCCCTGGGGATGCAACACCTCTCGTACCATTCCGGGCTTTCCCTCCCTTCGGGGCTCCCTGAAACCATGAAACATCCCACCTCGCAAGCTGCTGGTGCCTCGGGAGAGGGGAATTCAGTGCTGACTCAGCTTTCCAGCCCTTCTTTCCCCACAAGGCACACGAGCCGGTTCTCCCACTGCCTGTTTTTCTGGTGAACTTTACCTCCCTGCCAGGGAAGCTTCCTCCCGGCTGCCAGGCGGGATGAAAGCCCTCCTCTCCTCGCAGCCGGTGTCTGGATGAGTGCCCAGTGCCCGGAGACGGGAGCAACCATGGCTGAAACAAGGAGCTGCCCCACTTGTATCCCAGGAACCCCGCTTGCCAAAGCAGCTGAGCTGCAAGCAATCCAAAAAGCGGGAGAGAGTGGGTTTTCTCCAGGGTAATGGTCTGGTTGTCTTTGGCTTGTGCCATTGTGTTAAGAGGCATCACTTGTGTCCCTTTGTGTCACCACAGGCTGGCACAGTGTGTTGGTTAGTGGTGTCCCCAGGTGGAGGCGAGCTGGAAGTCGGCCGTGAAGTCAGTGGATTATTTACTGGACCAAGGGTTTGTGTCTTCTAAGAACAGATCTGGCACTGCTCCGTGGGCAGCTGGGTCATGTTGTGGAGGGAAAGAGGCTGTCTGGGGCAACGAGGATGCCCAGCACTGCCAGAGCATGTCCGGGAATACTGGGGGAAGCTCTCCAAGTGCCCCAGGCTAGATTTATGATGCTGCTTTTGGTGGCATGGATTGCCTCCCCGGGAACCACGGGAACAAAGCTCCCCTTGGAGATCTGCAGAGATGGGAACATTGTTCCCATGTGAAATCCTGAATTGGCTATTTTAGGTCCCTGGAGACTGTCCAGTGCGGCTGAGCTGAGCTGGAGGGCCAGGAGCTGGTTTTTAATAGCGGTTACCCAGAGTTATCCTTGCCCTTCCCACCTCTTCTCCATCAGCATCCTTGCTCCCTTGGGCGCTCAGGGCTGGTCAGGACCCTTTGCTGAGCTGAAGGTGCATCCCCCCACCTTTGAGCAGCCACGCTGGGGGACCTCAGGAGGTTTCACATGGCATTTGAGCAGGGGGGGGGAGTGAGGGGGAGTGTGGCCGGCGCCGGTCACCGCTGGCAGGGAGGTGCCCGTTTCACCCAGCTGACTTGGCTGTCTTCCAGAGGCAGGCTGTGGATCGAGTTTTAGAGGAATTCAGCGGGTTGGTGTGGCTTTTTTCCTTTCTTTTCTTTTTTTTTTTTTCCCCTTCCCTTGGTTCAATGTCCAAGGACTGCAGGGCCTGTTCTTCCAGCCTGCCTTTGTGATGGCTCCTGGGGAATGTTTGCTCCTAAGGGCTTCCTGGCATGGAGATAAGCTTTCTGTTTATCTCCCTGCCTTTCAAATTTGGGGGCTTAGCTGCTCCAGGCTGGGTTTGCCTCTTATCAGTGGATCTCTGGGATTCCTCAGGAAGGGCATGTAGCCATGAGGATGCTGCAGGGATGCTGCCATGGGTCCAGTCTGGAGAAGGTGGGAGAAATCACAGAGTCTGTCTGCTGTGGGTGTCCCTCGTGCATAGGCTGGGTCAGACACTGGGGGAAACCCCATTCCCAAGCGGGGCAATCCAATGCCAGGGCCCTGGAGATGAGGGATCCCCAACAGTGGGGGTTTACAAAGCTGGCCAGGCCTCCCCAGTCTGGTGATGGAGGTGGCCAAGCATTGGAACAGGCTGCCCAGGGAAGTGATGGAATAACAATTCCTGGAAGCGTTCAGAAAATGTGTAGATGTGGCTCTCGTTGATATGGTTTAGTGGTGCAACTGGCTGTGCTGGGTTAATGGTTGGATTCAGTGATCTTGTGGGTCTTTTCCAAGAGTAATGATTCTATGATCTTCTCTTGCACCGACTTTCTGTGCACCAGTTTGGGGCTGGGATGAGCAAGTACATCCAGCTCTGCTGCTGCTGCTGAAGAAGCAAGGCAGCACCTGGGAATTCAAAGTGCCTCCTCCCTCTGTTATAGACAGCAGGTGCTGAAGCCACTTGCTGCCAGTGGAGAGACTCATTCCTGATTTTATTTTCATCTCCAATTGGTTGTGGGTCCTGGGTCCTGATGGCTGGGATTCCTCACAAACATGTGCCTTCAGCGATTTACAGCCTGGGACACAAGGGCTCTGCCATTGGTCCCTGGGGTGTTTTGACAGGTGGATCAGAGCTTTCCTAACTGGTTATTTTAGGAATCCCTTTGAAAGACTAGGGGAAGGGCTGTGGAAAATGGCTACAGGCAGCACTTGGCATCACAGGTTTGGTTTGGGAATGGTTGGCACCTCTCAGGTCTGACAGCATCGTTTGATTGCCGAGACTCCCAGGATGGGCTGGAGGAACTGCGGAGGATGCCATGCTCCGAGGAGGATGCTGTGCTCCAGAAGCTCCGCAGGCTCTTCATCTCCTTATCAGCTGGCAGGACTTATGTTTGCAAAGCCTTATCTCCGCCGAAGCTCTGTGCTGTGGGAGCTGCTGGGGAGGGGGAGCTGCCCTGAGCTTCCAGCAGCTGGAAGGAGCCAAAGCTGTGGACATGATCCTGCAGCACCTCTGGGCTCCCAGTCCATCATTTTCTGGCAGGTGGCTCCCATCCCTCCTGCCTGTCCTGAGGAGGTGGCAACAGAAATGAAGTGGCACTGCTTGGATGGCACTTTTGGGCTGGAAACTGGGTTTAAAAAGAGACTAAGTATTCCTGCAGAGTGGCTGCCCTCCCAGACAGGAGTTTGCTTGCCTTGGTGCACGCAACCTTTTCATGTCCTAATCCTAATTTTCCCAGTATTTTTCCAGCTCTGTACCTGGACTGGTCCATCCACAACCTCCATTCTCCCAGAGCTCTGACTTGATTTTAGATTTCCATGTCGTGTCTTCTGGCCCTGTGTGTCTGTGAGTGCCTGGGACCTCCCTCCTCACAGGTGCATGTCCGTAAAGGGATGGAGAGCTGAGCTGCTTTTCCCTGTGGCCAGTGGAAAATCCTGCCCATACACTCCCAGATTCTGGAGAAGTGGGTTTTTTTGGCTCTGAATAGCAGACTCTTGATGACATTGCTTCCTATTTATTTTGGCCTGTAGCTGGACTAACCTCTTCTTCCAGTGTTTATGGCGACACAATTTGGGTGCTGTTAAATAGCAAATCCAGGCCCTTGGAGAAAACATTTTGCAATCTTGCTTCGGACGTCATCGCATGGCTTAAAAAATCCCTGACCAGATAAATGTGCTGCTGGGAAACAGGCTCTGCTCTAGTGGGGGGATGTCACTGCTTCTTTTTAAGGAGGCAGGAGCATGTGGAGCGGGGGGTGAGGACTGAGCCAAGGCTGCATCCTCTTATAAAAAGGAGGGAGAGGGACATTTTGCATGGGCCTAGAGTGACAGGACAAGGGAGAATAGCTTCACACTGAAGGGAGGAGGGTTAGATGGGATATTAGGAAGGAATTCTTCCCTGTGAGTGTGGTGAGGCCCTGGCATAGGTTGCCCAGAGAAGCTGTGACTGCCCCATCCCTAGAAGTGTGCAAGGCCAGGTTGGATGGGGTTTGGAGCAACCTGGGATAGTGGAAGGTGTCCTTGACCGTGGCAGGGGAGTGGAACACAATGAGGTTTAAGGTGCCTTCCAACTTGAACCATTCTGTGACAGAGACACCAGCTTCTCTCCTGCACTGCTCTGGGCCATGGTGACTGTTAGAGATGATGCTCTAAGCCCTGGAATAACAATCCCAGCAAGTGCGCTGTGTCTCTTCCAAAGTGTGATAGTTTACCAGGAAAAGAATTAATTCTGGCGTTTCAGTGGAGAGTTCAAAGCACTGAAGGAGACATCTGGGATTAAGTATCGATGTATATCAGCAGCCCAGAGGTATGGGATTAATAAAACATTTTAATGATCTTCTGGTGTATCTGATGACATTTGGGAAAGCATTGGAGAGGAATCCTTTCCAAGAGTGTCCCGTGCATTTCTCTGACTGCGTGTGCAGCCTGGAGGCAGCATATATGAGGAAGAAATTCTTCTTTCTGGGGTTGATGTGACACTGGCACAGGTTGCCCAGAGAAGCTGTGACTGCTTCGTCCCTGGAAGTGTCCAAAGCCAGGTTGGATGGGACTTGGAGCAACCTGGGCTAGTGGAAGGTGTCCCTACCATGGCAGGGGGTGGAATGAGATGGGTTTTAAGGTCCCTTTTCAGCCCAAACCAGTCTGTGATCTTCTGCAACAGATGGGCTCCACCTCACCCCATCCCTTGGTTGGACTCTTCTCTGCTAGCTGTGGGATGCCCTCACTGACTTTCCTGTCCTCCAGCCACATTCCTCATCCCTTGGGTACTGATGTGTGTGGAGGAGTGCTGCTGCTGCCGCCCTCGGGAGGATCTGCCCTGACCTGCTGAGAGCTGGGGCTCAGGGGAGACACTCATGGGAGGAAGGTGGTGCAGAAGAAACTTGCAGTTATTTCAGCTGGTACAAAATATTGGGGAGTGGGAGCAAGTCCCCAACTTCGTGGATGGAGAAAGGAATGTGGTAGCAGCACGTGTGTGGCTTTTTGGCTTTTAGTATCAAACTTGATTAATCTGGAGAGCTTGTTGCCAAATATATAATTGAAACACAAGGAGCTGAACGGGGTTAGAAAATGGTTTGGAAATGTGTACAGCTAATGAGGGCTCCGGCATTGCCTTAATATGGATTTGGAGTCCTTGAAGTATGAGTGTGGTTAATAAACCCGTCGGGGGTGAAGGAGTGGTTCCCATCAACTCAAAGGTGGGAACATCCTAAAAAAGTGCTGGGAGAGGAGCAGGATACCAGCACCCCACAGGGCTGTTGGATGGGCCTGCTCCAAGGACAAGGCTCCAGAGACTTGCTGTGCTCCTGGCTTTGGCCGGCAGTGCTGTTTGGCAGGAGCATTCCCTGCGCTGGGGGCTTTCTCAGCAAGCAACATCTGGTCCGGAACATCCCGTTTCTGCTAGTTTCCACTTAAAAAGGTTGCTTTTTGGAATTTTTATTGCTTTTTTTTGGCATCGCCTTTTCTAAGATGGAAATTGGTCATTAATGGATTTTATTGTACTTTTATTTTATTCCCAAACTCAATCTGCTGGTTTCCTCCTCCCCAGGGACTGGAAGATCTGGCTGTTCCTCTGACCCTGTCCCCAGGTTGTGGGAGGCTACTCGAACAGCCTGGGGTGGGAATAGGAGCCAGGGCACTGGAATCCAGCATCATCATCCATGCTCTTCCCACTGGCATAAATCTCCGACAGCCCAATGGCTCTTGAAGCTATCTCTGAGTTTATAATTCCTAAGTTAGCCACCTGCCTTCCCTCTGGGAAACACTATAATCAAACAAATTTATTCTTTCCCACCCACTTTGTTAGTCTGTAACTTAATTGAGTTGGAGATTGTTGACTTTTGGATAAACAGCACCTTTTTGATAACCCCAGATAAGCTGGCGGTGCTCCCTTGTGGCATGGTAGGAAGGCACCTTTGCAGCTTAGTCCTTCCCCTGTGGTCCCAAAATGCTTTCCAGAGGGGCCAGGACCCCTATCCTGGGGAACTCTCAGCTCCTGCTGGGTGTGGATAGAGATCCTGGACTCACTTGGTGATGAACACTCTCGGTTAGCCTGGTCTGGGGGAGGCCATCACTCCCGAGGGTCCTCGCCAAACCCCAGCATGGGGTCGTCTCCCTGCTCCCTCCTGGGGAAACACCCTAGGACCTCTGCCCCACTCCTAAAACCATTCCCAGGATAGGGTGGCAATAGTTACTGTCCCTTCAAGGGAATGGGCTTGCCCAGACCCAGGACCTGTGGGGGACACAGAGTTCTAGAACTCCTTGTGGTACCCTCCTGCTGGTGCTGGCATCTCCCCAGACAGTAGAAGGGTTTGATGTGCCCTGTCCTGCTGAGAGCTGGGACTCAGGGGCGCTCTGATGGGTGGGAGGTGGTGGAGAAGAAACCTGCAATGATTTCAGTTAAATCCCCGTGAATATCGGGCAGTGGGAGAAAGTCCAAGCCACTGGCATTGTGGATGGAGAGAGGCGTGTGGCAGCAACACGCATGTGATTTTTGGCTTTTACTGTGGATTCATAAAATTGTTTGAGTTGGAAGGGACCTCAAAGCTCATCTCATTCCAACCCCCTATCATGGGAAGGACACCTTCCACTGGACCAGACAGCTCAGACTTCATGCAGGATTCGATTAACCAGTTGTTACTTCTGCAGCTGCTCGGGGGACCTCTGTACCTGGAGCTTGCTGTTAAATCTCTGCACGGAGAGAAGCACAGTGCTCCAGCCCTCAGGGGCATCTTTGGGATGTGGGGAAACCTTGTCTGGCTCCTCAGGAACAGGTACCTCAGTGCCACTTCACCTGGAAACCTGGAAAGCAGTGCTCACAGAGCATCTCCTGGCAGACAGGTGAGCTGTCCCTATGTGTTTCCACCCTGTGCTCAGGCTGGTCTCTTGCATATCAAAGGCTCTGGAGGCTGGAGGCCAGGTCAGGGATTTGCTCTCCAGATTGCTTTTTGCAGGGATGACTTGGGATAGGGGATAGTGGCACCGTCAGGGCGAGCCGCTCTCACTCAGGTGACCTTTTCCTGCATTTCCTTGGGGGACAGGATGCCTGGAGGGGTAACCAGGACACCATCTGATAAAAGCATGTGGGTTTTTATTTTAACAAGTGATTGCATCTTTTTGGTGGGGAGGTGGAGATGTCAGGCCATGAAGGTGGAGGGTGTGGGGGAGTCCTGGCATCCCCCCATCCTGTGTGAGACCCAGGGGGCTGGGCTGAGCTGGGCTGGGCTCTCTGTCACGATGGCTTGAGCGAGGATGTGGTTGCTGAGGTCAGCGTATGATCCTGCCGGGACTCTCACGGTGCTGGGCTGGATGGAGATATCATGGTTCCCTCCCAGCTGGGATGCAACAGGGTGGTGGTCCTGCTTCCCTCTGGGTCCCAGGACACCCAAGGGAATGGGCCTCCTCATGGCATCCTGCGAGGCTGAGGTGCCACCCTGGATCCAGCCAGCCACTGCTGATGTTGGTGGCTCCTTTCCCACCTTCTCCTTGGGCTCAGCTGAAAGAGTTAAGGAAACCATTGGAGAGGGGCCCCCAGAGGCAACTGCTGGAGGTAATAATCTTCTTTCGGCTCTTTTTTCTTTTCCCCTGCTAATTGCAGAGTTGACATCGCCCCCTCTCATGAAAGGCTCTTTTGTCAGCCGAGTTGCTGGGCAAAGCCCGGGCTTGGCAGCAGGTTGCAAGCCCCAGGTTGGTCTCCTGCACATCCCTCTCTGGCAGCAGGTAGTGAAATGACTCTTTCAGTGACAGTGATGTCCCTCCCTCCTTGGCTCCCATCTTGGGGAAAAAAAACCAAACACCAAAACAACAACAGAAAACAGAACCCCTCCTTTTAGCCAACGGGGGCCTGATTTTCGTGCGGTCCCACCTCACCAGCGGAGGGAAAGGTCAGCTCGTCTAGACGCTAATCCGACAAGTGTTGTATTTCTTCGCCCGTGGGTGTCCTAGCAACAGGATTAACGCTGTGGTGTAAAGCGGACATTGGCTGGATCCCGCTCCATCCCAGGCCGGTGGTCCGGATGTGTGTCGCTCCGCATGGCCAGGCATCAGGGAGAGGTGGGCCGGGCTCCTGGTCCCGCTCCCTGCGCCTGCCCCAGGCTGTGCCAGCAGCTCCTGGTGGTTAACGTCAGTCCAGCGGCAGGGAAATTTAGGATATGGGTGATAAAACAGGCTGATGGATGTTTTACCTGGTCTGCATCCATCCCAGGGATGGGTGGGCTGGTGGTGAAGCATCTCTGCCCCAAGATGGACTCCAGGCCTGGTGTGGGGATCACACTGGGGTGGGGTGCTCCACGGCCAGGCCCAACCCACCTGGATGCACCAGCTTCACCACGACCACACCAGGACCTTGGGACAGCCTGTATCACTGTAAATCTGACTCTCATGGTGAAAATGGGTCTCCCAGAACATCCCCTGCATCCCAATGCTCAGGTCTCCCAAGACATCCCACCACTCCCGCTGGCACAATCACTGTGCAGGGATAGCTATTAACCCCTGGCATCCCTCTGGCCTCAGGGCGAACTGCAGTGGCAGGAACACCAGTGAAAACCTGTCTGCTTTGGTCGGGAGCAAAAAATATTTCCCATTTCCTTTGTTTTGCTATTTAATCTTTGTGTCTGACAGTTGCTGCTCAATCTCTTGATTGACCCCAGTTTGCTCCCAGGTGTTACTGGTGGTGCTTCACCGCCGGTGTCTGGGTTCAGAGGTGCAGCTGGTGCCAGAGTTCAGCACTCAGACATCTGATGGGTGTTTGTTCAGTGGGTGCCGTGCATCTGGAGCCGGCAGTCGGAGCCCCCTGCATCCATGGCACAGGGCCATGGGGTAGCTGCCTGATAACATTGTCCTGTTTTAATCTTTTTAAGCCTTTCCTCTGCTTTCCCAGTGGCCCCTTTCCGGGCTTTCTCCTGCCCTCTTTTCCTTGCATAGTGGCCAGCCAGCGTTTCTCCCACGATTCGTGCAAACTTTCGTCCCATCCTTGTTATTCCCCCCATCCTGCTGAGCTCTGATATCCCCAAATGTGAGGTGCAAAGAAACCAAAAGTGGTTTGAAGAGCAAAATCTGGGTTTAAACTTTGCCTCTCTGATGGAGAGGAGCTGGAACTGGCTGGTTTCCAATACAACCCCAGAAGCTCATCCAGGCTCCAGCATCCTTCAAGGCATGGTGCTGGTCCAGTGGTAGGGTTCACTCTGCAGGCACTGGAGCCTCGGTGCTCCAGCTTTCCACCCTGCAAGCGGCCACATGCTTTAATTAGGCGAGGAGCTGGCGAGGCTCTGGGGTTGGGAGAATGGGGGGTTTCATTCCCTCAAATCCCAGTTGGGAGCTGTGGAGACAGGCTGAAGCTTGCCCGCAGTCCCGTAGCATAGCTCCTGCCTATGTGGGATTTTTTTTCCCTGCAGCTGGGATGGGTTAAGTGGGGTTTTAGGAGCGTTTTCTTTTCTCTTGGGTGCTTAAAACAACAATAAATAACATCCCAGCCCAGTGAAATAGGCGGGTGACGCTGCAAGGAAGGGAAGATGTTGCTCTGCTGATTTATGGGGCTTTTTTTTTTTTCATCTTCACAGGTCACTGCTAGCATTTGTGGAATTGGCTTTGCTGCAGGAAAAACTGGTTTCCAGCTTTCCCGTTAGGAAGAAGCTTCTGCTATCATGTAATTAAAATGCAGAAGAAAATAAAATACAAAAAAAACCCACCCAGGGCAGCTACTTGTGGTGCTCATAGCCGGGTCCTTTGTCAGCTGTGTGTGTCCTCTGCCTTGCTCTAACCTTGGCTGTGCTGCTGCAGCCTGTGGCAGGAAAAAAAACGGCACTTTTTGCCATTTCTCTGGGCTTTCTGGGTCATGCATCAGCCTGCAAAGGCAAAAAAGCATTTACATTTTGACCATGGGAATGTTTTAATCCATCTTGAGGCATTTCCAGGGTTTTTTATCATGTTATCTGAGCTGGGGCTGGCACCAGGCTGGCCTCCTGTTAGGCAGGGAATGTTGGGATTGTGACTCCTCTATCCCATAAATAAGAAATGATGGATTTGACTCTTCCCCATCTTCTTGCAGTAGGACAGCAGCTGCCTGCAGGGTTTCATCCTGGGGGTTCAGGGTCCCCAGAGCTTTTAAGGAAGGAAAGAAAACCCTGCCTCTAGGATTTTTTATTTTCTTTTTCCAGAAAGGATTCACTGCTTGGACTTGGATATTTGAGAGGTGAATATTTTTTCATCTGGGATGGTGATGGGTGTCACCTAACTGGGGATGGGGGGAAAGACCCCCCTGCTTTTTGGGGCACCTTGAACTCCAGTTGTGGTCATCAGGAACAAAACCATCCCAAGTCACACAAGATCGTTGAATCACAGAATGGTTTGGGTTGGAAGGCACCTTAAAGCCTGTCTCATTCCACCCTCTGCCATAGGCAGGGACACTTTGCAGTAGCCCAGGTTGCTCCAAACCCTGTCCAACCTGGCCTTGGACACTTCCAGGGATGGGGCAGCCACAGCTTCTCTGAGCAACCTGTACCAGGGCCTCACCACCCTCACAGGGAAGAACGTCTTCCCAATATCCTGTCTAACCCTGCCCTCTGGCAGTGGGAAACCATTCCACCTTGTCCAGGCACTGCAGGCCCTTGTCCAAAGTCCCTCTCCAGCTCTCTTGGAGCCACTTTGGGCACTGGAAGGGGCTCTAAGGTCTCCCTCTCTGAAGAGACTCAAAACCCACTTGGACATGATCCTGTGCAACTTGCTCTAGGTGAACCTGCTTTAGTGGGGGGGAATGTTGTATTTGATGATCCCCAGAGGTCTCTTCCAACCCCGACCACTCTGGGATCCTGTGAATGATGCCGGGTGAGGCTCACCCAGCCTTTCCAGCCCGCCCCCCCCTTTGAACCCTCTGGTATGTGAATTTTTGCTGGTGTCAGAGGGTCGGCGGCAGCAAAATCCCTCCCGGTTAAAGGGTGGGAATACCAGTGTGTGCAGCTTGGGATAATTACCAGTTGTCAGCAAAACAATAGTGGCATTGTAGGGCAGGAGCAAAGGGAAAGGGCCCCTGTCTTGAGCGTAATGTTACTTTTCTATTTATGTTGCCATAGTCTTTGCTGAGAAATGGCCCTATTCTCTCTAATCCTCCCCTTCAGGCATTCCTGCTGGGCTTTTCTGTGTGGTTTGGGTTTTTTTTTTTAACCCTTATCATCCCAGAAAACAGCTTATGGGGATCCATCTCTGTGGCATGCTGTTCCACATGCATGTCCTTGGCCCGTGGCATTGTGCCTGTGGGCTGGCCAGCTTTGCTTTGGGATGCTGATGCCTGGGATGGTGCCTGACTGTGGCATCATCCCTTCCCTCAGGAGGGGGCAAACCTGTTCTGGAATCTCCTTCTTCATGCAAGCAGGAGCCCAATTTACACCCCTCATTGTTCTTGACATCTGTTCTGTTTTAGATGGTGAACTCCAGTGCATTAGAGCTATTAGAGCTCTTATATTATATTAGAGCTATTATATATTATATATATTATATATTATATATTAGAGCTATTATATATTAGAGCTTATATTAGAGCTATTGTAGCTATTAGAGCTATACAACATCTACTGATGTTGTATTTTGCTTTAAGACCAAGTGACTTGTAAAAAAAGGGAAAAATTTGGTCAAATGATGGCTCTGGTTGTTGGTTGGAAAGGGATGATGTGTTTTCTGGCATCATCCAGGTCCTGTTGGCTTTCCCCAGCACTTGCATGGAGCAGCAAAGTATCACCAACCTGTTTGACCCGTTTAGTATCCATCTCCAGTGGTGCGTGGAATTCCTCAAAAGATCTGAATTTTCCTGCTTAAATACTTGCTCTGTCCATGGAGACATGATAGGGAGAGGGGGATTACAGCCTTGGCTGACATTAGGTTGTCATCGCTCATCTTAATTCCCAGGTGTTCAACTGATTTATTTTTCCCTTTAATGCTGGGACATGCTGGGGAGTTCAAGGGCTGGGTGAGGCTTTCTCTGTTTAAGTGGCCCCTCATCCAGGCTGCTAATGACCCCAGCATCCACCCCTAAAGGGCCTGCTGGGCATCTCACCCCCTTGAATCCCCAGTTTGGGGGATCAAAAGGTCTGGTGGGAAACGCAGTGCCCCACAGACAGCCCTGGGATGGGATGCAATGGGATGTGACGACAAAGCAGGATGGCCAAACTCGTTTGCCTGTTGCAGAGGAAACTTTGGAAGGAGCCAACACTTTAGAAATGCTGCCAAAGTCAGCAGCACAGGCAAACTATTGTCTGAGGAGTGCAAAGATGTGGAAGGACCATGGAGCAGACACGGAGTCTTATTACGAGCACAGCCGGGGGCTTCCAGAGGCTCCAAGCTAAACAAAGTCGCCTGCGCTGCAGGAGGGCAGCACTGACAAGACCCAGGCTGGTTGGACGAGCTGAAATCCAAAACCAAAACCCCCTCCCGGATCCCCCTTTTCCTGTCCATTCCCTAACAAAATAGCCTTTCTCACCACCTGGCCCCTCAGCAACCATGTTAGCTTGGATTTTGTTTGCTGCACGCTGTGCTGAGGGTGAGGTTAATGACCTGCTGAGTGGTTTCCCTTGCTGTAAATCCAAGTTGAGGCTCTGTGAAGCATCCACAAGCTGTGGCAGTTGCCTCCTGCAGCAGCATGGACCAGCTGGCACCCAGCACCCCTGGCTGGTGGCAGATGCAGGACGGATGCTGTTCCACAGGATGGATGCTGTACCGCTCTGTTGTAGCTTGAGGTACGCTGTCATTTGGTAGCTCTTCTGTACTTTGGTGAATTCGGTTTTTTAAGCTGTGTTGGTATTTTCTTCAGTTCTGAAGTCCTGGAAAACAGCTGGGAATGGGCAACTCCCAGTTTTTGTCGTGCAGGCTTCAAAGTTGGCGCGGGATTACTTGCTGACAGTGTCTGTTGCTCTGTGACATTGGAGGTTTAATATCCAGTTAAGAGAATCAGCAAGGCTGAGGGGCCTCATTGGCTTGGAAGGCTTTGTTTGAGCTCTAGGGACATGTATGCTACCTGAGTGCCTTGTCCTTCTCTGATTTTCAGGTAGGGATGGCATTGACGTGGATCATAAATCCTCTGTCCTATCCCTTATCTCCCCTCGTCCTGCCACACAGCATCTGTCTGTGAGCCAGGATGCTGAGTGCACTGGTCTCCCTGTATTCCCAGGAGGCCTGGGGATGGAGATGTCCTGCCTGTCCCTCATGGAGACAGCAGCTGATCCCCCCTCCATTAACTGGTGTAGACTCCCATGCCTGCCCCGAGGGTGGTCACCAGGCGCTGCCACTGCTGCTGAGCCCCTTTGGCTTCATGCTGAGGCAAAAATGCCAGGAATGTGATTGAAATTTGGGGCTTCTCAGGAGTATCTCCCAGACTGAGCCAGGACCTTGGTGGGGGGTGAGGAGGTGAGTCTTCCCCCCTCCAAGGAGCAATTAGTCTGCAAGGTGATTTATTAACGTGGAGGAGGATGATGATGGGGGGGGTCGCATTCCTTCCCTCACCTCCCAAACCTTAGAACCTTATCTCCATCTGGGGGCCCCGGAGGCAGGCAAGTGATGGGAAGCAGAGACCTTGGCCCCTGTGGAGGGAGGATGGGAGGGACACTGGTGGCACTGGGGGATACAGGTCACCCCAAGCTCACCTTGTGTTTTAAAGACCTCCTTGCACCTTTAAAGACCTCCCTTGGATTCTGCTGTGCCCGGACATTGATGGCCCCTCTCCACCATCCATTCCCCCCAGGGCATCTCGTGGGTCAAAGGCACCCCAGCCCCAGTTCTCTGCTGCCTTGTCCTGTTCATGCTGATGGGGCAGAGGGGGACAGCAGCATCTCCTGGCTGTGCCTCATCTAGCTCTGCTCAGTTTGGGAGCAGGAGGAGGACCTGGTAAGGTCTGGGCACAGCCACCGTGCTTTCCCCCTGGGGTTATTTGATGGCTCCCCCAGGCAGTCGTGACATTTTCATGGTTTATCTTATCGAGGAATTTGCCGGGAGGATGTTTCTGGCTCTCGGTGAGTAAATGTTTAGGAATGCTGCTGTCCCGGGGGCTCCCTGGTGTTGCACAGCTAGAGGCTGTGGGGGGAAATGCTGGCCCGAGGGCAAGTCCTGGCAAACCGGCACCTGTGTCAATTCTGGGGCTATGATGGTGCTGTCACTCCTGCCTGCTTGGCCCCGTGCATCCTTATCCCCTGCCTTCGCGTTTCCCTGGCTGAGCGCCCATCCATGGGCTGGGTCCTGCTGCCTCTCTCCGAGGGCTGGGAGGTCAATGGCTTGGGATGTGGCAACATCCTCGGCATGCGTCTCAATGAGGGCCTTTTAACTGCTGTCTGGGTTTTTAGATGGAGAATGGATTAAAATCCCAAATGTCATTAGGATTTATAGATGCCATCTGCTGCTGACAGTCCCTGAATTTTTCTGCTCAGTGCATGAGCGCTCCCACCTCCAGCATCCTGGCTGTGCTGCTCTCAGTTTTCTTCCCTTCCTTTCCCTTCCTTTCCCTTTCTTTCCTCTTTCCTTCCCCTTCTGTTTTTCCTTCCTTCCTTCTAGCTGTACCGCTGTCAAGGTTGTGCTGGTGTCAAGGTTTCCTTCCCTGGGGGGTGTCTTACCCTCTGTGGCTCAATCTCTTGGCATTAAAACTCTTTCTGCAGCTGCACTTCATCTTTTGGGGCTCAGGATCTGAACCTGGGGTCCCCGCGTGGTTTGTGAGGCCCTCCCCAGAGGTCTGAGCAGCGGGAGGAAGGAGGCTGCAGATGACAACCCCTCACCTGCGCTCTCTGCCCAGACCTCAGTGAGCTCTGGGCTGGTGGCCAAGATGGCCACCGGGATGGGGCATCACCGGGATGGGTCCAGCAAAGTGGGATGTCCCGAGGACGCTCCTGCGCACTGCTCGGCCTGAGGCTCCCTCTGCTGTCCGTCTGTCTGTCCATCCACTAGTTCATCTGCCTGTCTATCCATCTGTCCATCTCTGCCCACCCAGCTCTTGCTGGGGAGTCCTCGGGCTGTGGAGGGGGGAATTTTTGAGCTGGGCTGGGGCAGGGTCCCTGTCCACTCCCAAAATCCTGCAGGGAGCCACCCCAAGCTGCCGGGGTCGCTTGAAACCTGCTCGCTTGGCCCCACTTTGGCCCTTAGAGAATATCATCGGTGTTCTTTAACCATGGATGGGATGCTGCAGGTCTGAAATCTGCATGACAGGCTCTTTTTTCCTCCTCTTTTTTTTTTCTCCTCTCTTTTTTCTCTTTCCCTACTTTTTTCCTCTCTTTATCTTTTTGTTTCCTTCTCTTTTTTCATTCCTCTTCCCCTTCCCCTTTTCTCCTCTCTCTCCTTGTCTCCCTCTCTTTTCTCCTCTCTTCCCCTCCCTTCCCCCTCCTCTTGTTTTTCCTATTTTCTCCTTTCTCCCCTCTTTTCTCTCTCCTTTCCCCCTCTCATTTTTTCCTTCTCCAATCTGTTTTTTTCCTCTTTTCTCCTTTCTCCCAACTCTCTCCTCCACCTCATTTTTCCCTTCTCTTCTTCCAACTCTCTTTTTCCACACTTCCCCTAATCTCTTTTTTCCTCCCCTCTCCACACTTTCCCCCCACCATTTTTCTTTCTTTTCCCATTTTCCCCCCTCTTTTTCTCCCTCTCTTTTCTCCTGGGACAGGACCAAGCCCTCAGTGCCTCAGGGCAACCTAATCCTCCTTTTCCAGATGGACTGTGCTGCACCACCAGATGCTGCACGGCCTTGGGAAGATGCAGCCAGCCTATTTGGGAGGGAACTGGGACCAGAATGAGGATCCAAATTTGCTTTTAAAGAAGTTCAAGGTTATGACGTGCTGGCAGCAGCATCCTGTGGAGTGTGCAAAGTGCTTTTTAGGAGCCTTCAGCCTGGAGGAGGCTAAAACAAGGGCTTTTCCCTGCTCTTTTCCCTGCAAACCAGCTGCCATGACTTCTCCTTGGGGAAATACTTCTCCAAAATATTTCACCAGCTGGCACATTCCGAGTGCCTGGCTGCTTGGTCAGTGGTGGAGCTGGGTGCGCTGGGTCCAGACGCTCTAGTGCCACCTGTGGCACCAGCCCACCCTCTTGAGTGCCCATTTTGGAAATCCCAAGTCCCTTATTTTGGGATGCCCCAGCCCTGGCTCCTCCCCTGGGACCTGCCGGCATGGAGGTGTGCAGTGAAACGAAGATCATTGACTTAACGAGGGCACCTCACGGGATTGCTGTTCCACTCCACTATCATGAGCTGCCTAATCCCAATAGAAGGGAGAAATGGGAATTTTTCTGGCTGGCCATCATGTCTGCACACGCTTGAGGTACCCCAGCATGGTGCTGCTGCCGAAATCCTCCCGGCTGAGATGAGGCATCTCATCAGGGCGCATGATGCTCCCCACTGGCTCCAGGAGGCAGCTGTGGGGGGCTTGGATCACATCCCTGCTGCTGGCTGTCACCCTACTTATCCCCCCCCCCCAGTTTTGGGAAGAGCCTGTGGGAACACCAAGCTTTTCCATCCCACCAAGTGGGAGAGGGGCAGTAGCCATTCATACCCCTCTCGGGTGTGCCAAGGACACAAGGGTGAGGGGGGGTCCCACACCATGCTGTGCCACCGTGCCCTGGCCCCAGGGTGGCAGAGCCGGGCGCAGCAGGGTCCTGTCCGAACACGCCAGGGAGGGTTGGCAGATGCCTGGCTTCTCTCTTCAGGTTGATGGGAGCACAGGAGCTTCGGGGGGGGGGGGCATGTGGAAACTCTGACATACAGACAAAACTGCGTTCCGTGTGGATTAGCGGTGGGCTGGTCCGCAACAGGCGCCCCTAACAGCATCAGTCATGGGGCAGGCTGTTGGCAACAGCATCCAGCTCCCATTTTAAGGGGAAATCTCACCCGTTTTGCTTAAAAGGCAGTGTGGGAAATGTTGTGTAAAGCAAAATGGACATCTGAACATTGGTTTCGGTGATTTTCCTGGATGTTTTTAAACCAGAGCAACAGGAGAGCTCTACACTGTAGGACCGTGTTGCGGCAGACTGTGACTTTCCCGGTCATGGGGCCAAGGAGAGCCAAATTTGTCACCTCCCCATCAACATCCCTTCTCAGGGACACTTTTTGAGCCTTGAAGGTGACTTGCCCCGTGTCACCACGGCAGTGTGGGCCGTGGGTGTGCTCCATCCCTGCAGGGGACCAGGGGCTCAGTGATCCCCAGGAACAGGGGGCATTGTCACCAGAGCAGGACAATGCTGATATGGGAAAACAGGCTGGATGAGTGTATTTGGGGGGAATTTTTTTCAGCTGAGGTGAAGAACAATTCAATTTTTTGGGGTGTGGGAGAGTCCCAGTGCTGCCTGGAGGGATTTGTGTCCTGGGCTCCAAGAAAACTTGTGATTGGAAAACTTGTGATTGCTCAGACCTGGCTTTGAGACGTGTCTGGCGTGTGATGCCTGTTGGGGGGGGTTGCAAGTGCCCCCCTTTGCCGTCCTGCAACGGCACCTGGGGGGTCCTGGCCCTGTAACTGAGACGGGAAAGAGGCTTTAAACACTTGACTTTTGGGACTCGTTGTGTTTCCGGCCAGTGGAAATATTGGAAATGTTTTCTGGCTTTTTTTTTTTCCTTCCTCGTTCTGTTTTGCTCTGAAGTTATAACCTTTTCCCAAGCCCTGGAGCAGGGTGTCCCACTGAAACTAGTGGCATCCATGGGGGCCACGTCCATGCATGACCCCACCAGGTACAGCTGTCGATTTAACCAGAGCCACCTGAGCAGAGAGAGAGGATTTAGGATTTTCTGGGCAGGAAGGAGTTAAACAGCTGGCAGCAGCTGCTGGAACAGCTAGTAGGGTGCGTCTGAAGTCTGGCTTGGCTCCCAGAGGTTTTGGGGGACTCAGGTGGGTCCCCAGCCAGGCGGCGGAGTCCCGGAGGGGCTGTGCCGGGAGTGGGAGGTTGGCGCTGGGGAGAGGAGGGTTTAGCGAGCCCGGCGCGGCCACTCCTCCCACTGCTCCGCTCCGGTTTGAAAGGTCGAGTGCTGGAGCTTGGGAGGAGAAAGCGATGTGAGTGCTCCGGGGAGTCTGGCTGGGGCAAAACTCCTGCCTCTTCCCTCCTTTCCTTCCTCCATTTTGCTCTTGGAGGCAACAGAGCTCCTTTTCCCTTTCCAATGGCCCAACCTTCCTTGGGGTTTCTACTCCTCCTGGCTAGCTGCTTCTCCTCCTCTGAAACGCAATTCCTGGACTGGATTTGGGACAGCACGAAGACCACTGGAAGCCCAGCAACACCCAGCAAGGGAATCCCAGCCTCAGAGCCACTACCCTCAGCGGCAGCTCCTGCTCCCAGCCTGTCCCCAGGGACGTGGGGTGATGAGATGGTGAGGAATGTCACCACCCCACAGCAGCAGGAGCCAGATCCTGGTACAGCAGCGCCTACGGGTGAGGGGACCGCAGCCAAAACCACAGAGCAGTGGGACAGGAATGTCTCAGGGCTGATGGAGAGCATGGCACAGCCCAGCATCGCTCCTCCTCACAGCACCTCACCTGCCCCTGGGCAGGATGTGGTCGGCAGCTCCACTGAAGACCCACAGCTGCCTGGAATGGGGACCACCAAGGACATGCAGCTCCTGGGGTCAGGGACCACTGAAGACCCACAGCTCCTGGGGTTGGGTACCACCAAGTCCCCACAGCTCCTGGGGTCAGGGACGACTGAGGACCTGCAACTCCTGAGGATGGGGACCACCAAGGACCAGCAGCTTTTGGAGTTAGGTACCACTGAGTCCCCACAGCTCTTGGAGATGGGAAATACAAAGGACCCACAGCTCCTGGGAACAGGGGCCACTGAGGACCTGCAGGTCCTTAGGGCAGGGAGCAACAAGGATCTGCAACTCTTGAGGGCGGGGACCACCGAGCACCCACAGGTCCTGGGGATTAGGAATACCAAGGACCCACAGCTCCTGGGGACATGGACCACCAAGGACCCACAGTTCCTGGGGATGAGGACCACTGAAGACCCACAGCTCATGGGGACAGGGACTGCCGAGAATCTGCAGCTCCTGGGGATAGGGACCACTGAGGACCTAGAGCTCCTGGGGATGAGGAACACCGAGGACCCACAGCTCCTGAGGACAGTGACTACTGAGGACCCACAGCTCCTGGGGAACACTGAGGACCCACAGCTCCTGAGGACAGTGACCACTGAGGACCCACAGCTCCTGGGGAACACTGAGGACCCACAGCTCCTGAGGACAGTGACCACTGAGGACCCACAGCTCCTGGGGAACACTGAGGACCCACAGCTCCTGAGGACAGTGACCACTGAGGACCCACAGCTCCTGGGGAGAGTGACCACCGAGGACCCACAGCTCCTGAGAACAGGGACCATCGAGAACTCGGAGCTCCTGGGGACAGGGACCCCCACAGCAATGGAGACATGGATGTCCTTGCAGAGACCAGGAGGTCCCCAGCCAGGTAGTGCCCCTTTTCCTTTCTCACCAGGTGACAGTACCCATAAGCAGGCAGTGCCATTCCAGGACCCCGTGGCACAACCTCCCCATCACCACCGTGAAGCATCACCGAACCTATGGCACGGCACTGGCCACCGGGGGCTGGCCCTGACCAGCACGAACAGGAGCCAGAGCTCCCCCTTGCCTAACCAGAGGGTGGATAATGGTGTGAATCCTCCTCTTGCTGATAACTCCAATCCTCTTGAGTTCAATTTACTAACTGCCACTATGCGGCTCTACGGTAGTAGTGGCGTGGGGCTCCCATCCTTCTTTCCTGGACTGATGCCAGCTGCCAGCCACTGCCTGCCCATCCCAACCCACCTGCCCTTCTGCAGCGTACTGGGCACCAGCCATGTCCGATTGCCAAATTACCTCCACCACAGCAGCGAGGAGGAAATTCGGGCGGCTTTGCATGAGTGGGAGGGGCTGCTTGAATCGCGGTGCCATCGCTACCTGGAGTGGTTCCTCTGCTTGCTGCTGCTCCCCGGGTGTAGTGCCTCGGTCCCCGTAACCCCCCCACCGTGCCAGGGCTTCTGCGAGGCCGTCAGAGACCTGTGTTGGATTCACTTGGCTGGTGGGCGCCTGCCTCTGCCTTGCGATGCTCTCCCTGAGGAGGATGAAGGGTATTCTTGTGTCTTTATTAATGCTTCTGCAGGTAACGTGGCTGGGTGACATCCTTATGTTGTGTCTCTCCTCCCAAAACTGCCCCCAGGCGCTGAGGGATGCTGCTACCTTGTCCCCATGGGATGCTGCTGAGTCCAAAACCACTTTCCATGCAGCCTTGGCTTTTTCAGAGAACCAGCAGGTTTTGACTCCCTCCACAAGGCTGAGCATTACCCTTGGTGAAACCCAGTGTCCTAGTGGTCAGGACAGGAGATGCTCCCCAAGAACATCATGCTGGCATTCAGGGCTGGTTTCCCAGTGCCACAGTGCTTTGGGGTGTCCATCCTGGGATTGGGACACTTGGAGACCTGGCATCTCCCCATGGGAGCAGGGGAAAGACCTCTGTCCTGTGGCCACCCAACCGCAGCACCATGGTGGTGAGGAGGTTTCAAGGTGACCCGTGGCCGTGCGGGCACGCTCCCCCCTCCTGGAACAGCCCTTTACTTTGGGGTTAATGATTCACCCGACGGCTAATGTTTGATCCCTGCCTGCTCAGAAAAGCAGGAGAGGTTACTTCACCTCCAGCTTAGTCATTTGGTGGTTGTGACCCTTCTGTGTGTCAAACGGGGGGACCCAGACATGCCTCGGGCAAGGGGGTGAAGGGACAAGAGGGAGGTGGGGTGCGAGGGAGGTGGCTGGTGCCTGGAGAAATGCACATTGGGATGAAAGCAGGAGCTCCCCCCCCCCCCGCAAATTCTCTGAAAGAGGCTGTGTTCCCATGCCGGCCCCGTGCCCTCGGGTGATAGCCGGGAGATGCCAACGAGGAGCCAGAGGGGCGTTGTGGGGGTAGGGGGGAGAGAGGAGGGGGTAGTGGCAGACAAGGGTCCCACACATGGTCCTCTCAGTGTCAAAGAGTCTCTGTTTGCTGGGGGGATGCAGTGGGACCATGGGGATGCTCAGAGGGGAGGTGCATGCCCATCCAAGACTGCGCCATGGTGTCTCAGATGGGCAGCGTCAGCAGTGAGTGGGGGCTGTGGTGCACCCCATGGAATGACTTGAGATGCTCCTGCATGCTGGAGGTCCCCTGCATCTCAGCTGGGATGGGATGTGCAGGGCCACGCTGGCAGCCTTGGCTCAAGCTAGCCAGGAAAGTCATGGCGGAGCGGGATGGTGGCTTGGAGCATCCCGGGGACTTTTCCAATGGCAGAATCACTGCAGCAAGAGACATCCCCACAGCCATCCTTTGCCAGAACCAAACCTGCAGCTTCTGCCATCTCTCCATGCTCCATGATAGATGCTGCCGGTTTGCCACAAGGATCATGGACTGCAATATTTGGGCTCTGGATCTCTTTTGGAAAAAGGAGGCATGGCCTGAAACGTTTGGTGGATGAGAAGGGACACTTGGCTTTTGGAGGGGAGCAGACATTTGAAGGGGTCTCCACTTACTCCTCTGCTCCCCAGTCCCCATCTGGCCTCTGCCTGCTGTCACTCAGGGAAAGGGTGTGTCTCCTTTTGCTTTGGGAAGTGCTGGCACCCAGCTCCCACTCCAGACTCGGGGGCAAGTGGCGTGTTTGGAGAGGAGGGAGGCTCCCAGAGCTCCAAGGGGAGCGTGGTTGAAAATTACACTGCTAACAAAAGCCTCTTTCAGCATGTCCCCCGTCATCCTGAGCCCTGGTGAGGGGACACAATGACTTGTCTGGCTGCAGGAATTGCAGTGCTGGCTCTTACACCCATGTAGATCCCTGGGAGGAAGCTCTGGTTTCCTTTTCCCCTAAAGCTGCTGAGAATTTGGCTTCCTCCAACACCAGATAAGCTCTATCCCTGCATCCTGGCATTTGCAATTAGAGCAAGCTTGTGGGGGGCCTGAGCAGGGGGTAACTAACTTGTGGGTGGGTGCCAGTCTGAGTCTGAGGGAGCCCCACTTGCTCGCCCCATCATTTTTGGTGTAGGGCTGTACGCATCTGAGAGTGAAAGGATGCCAAGCTTCAGGATCCAGAGGTTCACCTCCAAGCAGACTGGGGTTGCCCTGTGTGGAAGCCTGATCCCAGTGGAGGGCATATGAGGGGGCTAGAACTGGTGGAAGACCGGGAGTGAGGTTTTCTCCCAGTCAGGTCAGTTTTGGGGTTGCCAGGCTTGGGAGGAACTGGGGTCTTGGGGGAGCAGGGTGGATACTGAACAGTTTCAGAGTTCAGAAGAGGATCAGTGGGTCTGGGGTCTGGCAGAGTAAAAATTTGCCCCCACCTTTAATTGGTGGCATTTCTAATGTCCCCACTGCTAGGTCCCTGTCACGGAGGTGGCACTGGCATTGGGGCTCGGCAGCAGGGGCAAACTGGGAATGCTCCCTGTCCCTCAGGCTTTGGAAGGGCCACCCAGGTTTTCATCACCGTCCCAAGAGATGTGTTTTCCTTCCAGGCTGGGCAAGGCTGGACTGATTCCTTCTTTCTATTTTTTTTTAGTTTATTTTTTTAATTTTTTTTTTTTTAAGAGCTCTGGAGGACAATGCCTGGTTCTAGAGCTGGGTGGAGGTTCCTGGCTGATCCTCCTAGGTTCAGCCCAGGATACTCCAGGATACACGTCTAATTCCCCCATCGCTCACATGAAAACTAGGAAAGGAGTTGGGGACATTGAGTTGCCTCAGCTCCTGCTCCTGGCTCAGGATTGGGCCAAAAATCAGCACTGAGCATTTGTTTCATTTCCAGTGCAGATCCCTCAGCTGTTTCAGAGCCAGGGTGGTTGGGTTTCCTCACTCCTAGGAAATGAGAGGTTAAAAAGCACCCGGCATGTTCACTCCCATGGAGCTGGCACTGACCCCGAGCAGTTGACATAGGAGAGGAGGAATCCAGCACCCAGTGTGTGGGCGATGAGGATGTGCTTGCTGCCAAAACAACGGGAGCTGGCGGACAGACGGCCAGCTCACCCTGACCAGATGTTCAGCTGCATCGGGGAGGAGAGACGGTCTCCAGCAGAACTTCCCTAATTCTCTAATTCTCAGTAGGAGTTGGGAAAGGAGGCGACCGCCAATTGAGAGCATCTGGGAAGCTGACGGGGCATGCTGGCTTGAGCCGCGTTCCCAGGGTGTTGCAAGGGGATGGTTCTGATTTATTCCTAGCGGGGGTGACCCTAGGATGCTGTTCCGGGATGATGTGAGGGGTCACTGTGACCCCAGAGCAGGTATGGGTGCAGCACACTTCCTCAGGGCTCCATGGTTGTTCAACATCCTGGTGCTCCAGCAACATCCCCCTAACGTGGACAAGATCCCTTTGGTTTTATCCCATCCAGGGAACTCTGAGCAACCTGGTCTAGTGGAAGGTGTCCCTGCCTATGGGAGGGGAATTGGAATTAGATGATTTTTAAGGTCTCTTCCAACGCAAACCATGCTATGGTGTCCCAACTGCAGTTGGAGGGCCAGCTGCAGGGATTGGGTGCATTTTGGGAGTCACATCTGAATGGTCTGATGGGAGCAGCTCAAGGTTGCTGCATTGGCCAACCCACAGCCTGAAGGAAAATCTCGGTCCCTGGGGAGGGAGAGCGGAGGGAGCCACTGAAGAACTGCATTTGGGGGAGGTGTGGCCAGGGGTGTCCCCCCAAGGCACCTTGTTGAGTGACCATCCTTGCATGGCTGGTTGTGACCATCCCCTTCCTTTCTTCCTGCAGAGAACCTGAGTGCCGAGGTCAGCCTCCTGGAGCTCATCGGAGACCCGCCACCGGAGGAGATCCTCAAAATTTATGGCCCTGACAACAACCCTGGCTATGTCTTCGGTCCCAATGCCAACACGGGCCAGGTGGCCCGGTACCACCTGCCAAGCCCTTTCTACCGGGACTTCTCCCTCCTGTTCCACATCCAGCCCACCACCCCCCGGGCCGGTGTGCTCTTTGCCATCACGGACTCCTCGCAGAGCATCATCTACGTGGGCGTCAAGCTCTCGGAGCTGCGGGCAGGCAAGCAGCAGATCATCTTCTATTACACGGAACCGGGCTCGCCCAGCTCGTATCCGGCAGCCACCTTCACCGTGCCCACCTTGCTCAACCAGTGGACACGCTTTGCCATCAGCGTGGAGGAGGATGAAGTCATCCTCTACTTGGACTGCGAGGAGCATGAGCGGGTCCACTTTGAGCGCTCCCCAGACGAGATGGAGCTGGAAGATGGCTCCGGGCTCTTTGTTGCTCAGGCTGGAGGGGCTGACCCGGATAAATACCAGGTAAGGCCTTGGGTCACCCCAAGGTGCATCTCCAAGAAGCCTCGAGAGACATAACACCGGCTGTGCCTGTTGAACTGTCCTTTTTGTCTGGAAGACAACCAGAGGCCACACTCGGTGTGTGTCCCTGGGGAAGGGGACACCTGAAATGGGGGAAAAGGTGTCTTGAGATGCCTCTAATTTTATCATCTTGGGGCTCACCAAGGCAAAGCTCTCAAGCTGGGCTGGCAGGAGGACATGGGGGTGCCCTACAGCAGCCACCGTTGCCCGTCCCTTTTCCCAGCAAACTCACAGAGCCTCTTCAGATCTCACTATTGCTGAAAATACTCAACTCCTTTGGTAGAGGAGCTGCCTTGGCTGGGAAAATATCTCTTAGCTGGAAAAAATGCTTGGGCTGGAGTATATCTTTGTTGGCTGATGCTGAGCGGTATCTCCAGGAAGGCTTTGGAGAGTGAGGAGGGATGTGATAGCTCAGCCTGTGCTTTGATCAGGACTCACGTTCTAGATAAGGTTTATGGAAAGTGTGGGGAAAATACTCAACTGACATGGAAATCCCCTGCAGTGCTTGAAGAGAGGAATGTTCAGGTTTCTCCTGGGTTGAGCAGGATTTGCCCAGCAACAGAGGCTCTGCCGAGGGGGGCAATACTCTTGAAGTTTTGCAAAGTACGTTTCTGAGCTTAAACATCATCTTGACTGTGCTGCCACATTCCCAGTTGAATGGCTTTGGTCTGGGAAAGCTCCCCCAGGAAGGGGTTAATCATTGAAGGGCTACAGACTGGTGTGCACTGGGATTCAGGCAGAGCCACTTTTTGCCCTTGAAGAGCAATTTTTTTGCTCTTGAACATGCTGGGAGGGCCAGGTCATGGCCCTGGAGGATCTCCTCTCCCCAGCTGGAGGCGGTTTGGCACCATATGGAAGGCAAAGCAACAGCTTGGAGCAGAGCAGACCTTTTAGCAGGTGATGCTCCCAAGCTTGCCAAACCCCTTATCCCACCGCCCACCCCCGGTTTTCCCATGGGGAATAGCTGGCCATCGAGGGAAGGAGGCTGACCGCTTTGGCTGGATGAGAAGGGAGCAGCATCTGACTGCCTCGTGGTGTTTCCATCGCTGTCCAGCCCTGACTCGCGTTATCTGGAACTAACAGGGCATCGAGCAGATTAAAAGCTGGCCCTGGGTCAAGCCTCAGGATGAGCTGCTGGCAGGCAGCTGGAGGGGTGTCCTGGCATCTCTGCTCCTTCCAGAGTCACCTTTGTGTCAGTGGCATGGAACCTGGGGGGCAAAGCCTGCGGGTGATGCAGAAGCCCGTGGGACAGCACTTACCCAGAGGGTAATGGGGTCCTAGATGGGGTCTGGCAGGAGCGTTTGTTTGCAGCTGGATGTGGCACTTGGGGACATGGTTTAGTGGGGGACCTGGCGGTGCTGGGGGAATGGTTGGACTTGCTCCTGCAGGGCTTTTCCAGCCTGAATGATTCTGTGATTCTGTGGATTCACTGTAAGATCTACAGTGCTGCTGCCCCCTTTATTGGAGCAAACAATCTGAAAAAGGGCCCCTATAACCATCCCTCATGGGAATGCCTCAGTTCAGGGCTTGGAACTGGATTACTTCCAATGCCCCTGGCAAGCCCCAGGTTTCAACCTCGCAGCCCCTGCCCAGCACCACCAGCATGGCTTGACAAGCCATGTGCCAGACCTGGCACCAGGTGGGCTGAGAAGAGGGAGGGGCCAGGACCCGACTAGCCACCCAGCAGTGCTTTTACAGGGGCCTTTTTAGCTGTGCTCCTTGTTTCTCTTCTTCCAAGGGTTGCCTGCCTCATGCAAGGACCGCTGGCAGGCCCTTGTCCCTGCAGCCCACATTTTGTATTTCCTAGGATAATCTGCACTTCCTTACTGTTTATTTGGATTTTGCAAGCACTCTGTGCATCCAGGCCACTTGTTTATTCAAGAAATCACCACAAATCCCTTCCTAAGGATACAAACCCCTGTAGCATCCTGGTCTCAGCTGGGGAGGGTGTGTGTGTACCAGCCTAAACCTCACAGCTCCCAATGCAAGTGGGGTCAGCCAGCACATCCCAGAACCCAGCTTAGGTCCTTGCTGCTGAGGTGGGACACAGGGGTGCTGTGCTGCTGGGGATGTTGCCAGGATGGGATGCCACCCATCCCTCTGATCCTGGTGGGGAGGACCAAGGGACCATGGTGGGAAGCAAGCTTGGAAAGGGGAGATAATTCCTCCTTGGTGTCTCTTCTCTGGGCAACTCACCTAAAATAATATTTGGGCTGGCTTGAAAGCACAGTGTGCCGTGTCCGGGCAAGGAAACATAATGGGCTTGAGAAAACAAGGATCAGGGCAGTTGCAGTTCAGCCAGGCTAGCTGTGACATTATAATGTGAATACATTATAAGTAGATTAAGTTAAAGATATAATAAATATAATGTATTACAAATATATTTTTATACATAATAAAAATTATATAAATTCCTCTTGCAAGCAAATGCCCCCAGTTGGGTGGTGACCTCATCCAGCTGCTCGCACTGTTGACAGCGGATCTCATCCCTCCCTCTCCTCCCACTTGAGGACACGGTGGCCAAGTGGCACAACAGGTCACATCATGGCAGAGTGGCTTCGTGATGTGTCTCTCTGTGTCACCCATCCATCCATGGTTTCCTTCCAGGGGGTCATTGCCGATTTGAAGCTGCGAGGGGACCCGCGGGCGGCAGAGCGCCAGTGCGAGGAAGAGGAGGATGACACGGAGGTGAGCGCTGGCAGCCCGAGTGGGGCAGGCTCAGGGAGTGCCCCCCACAATGCCCCCAGCTCACCTCTCATCCCTGCTCCACACAGCTCTCCGGTGATTTCGGCAGTGGGGCAGAAGGTGGACACCAACCCTCGGGGAAGGTCGGGGTGAGTTGTTGCCCACAGAATTTCAGTGGGATGAGGGCCCTCCGTGGTCAAGGTGATGGGATGCTTCATGGTGTCCCGGCACCTGTTCCTTATGGGAAGGCACTGGGAGGTGAACGGCACCACGGTGTCCCCTCGTTGTTGGCACAGGGTGTCCCAGGGCTGGTGGATGCTGTCCCTGTCACCTCTCCCCCCGTGGCGGGGGGCAGCGGGCCGAGGAGCAGTGGGGGGTCCCCGCAGCAAGCTGAGAGGACCAGAGCAGAGGAGACCCTGCGGGTCTCCATGGGAGGTAATTCCAGCAGCTTTCCCCTTCCCAGGGGCACAAAAGTGGGGAGGTGGTGGCGTGGCCATCCCCAAGCACAACCGGCTCCCTTTTCCTTTCCGACAGGCACCGGCCTCAAAGGTGAAAAGGGGGAGAAGGGCGAACGTGGCTTGAAAGGGGACTCAGGGACTGGTGGTATCATGGGGACAAGCAGTGTCAAGGGCCAAAAGGTGAGTGAGAGCACGGTCCCTGGGGACTCGAGGGTGTCAGTGACATGTCCATGTTTGACACCTGCTCCGCTCTGTTTCTGATCCTCAGGGGGAGAAGGGAGACCTGGGCATCAAGGTGAGCATTGCTGGGTGAGCTGGGACAAAGCCTGAGGCTGCCACCTCAGGGATGTGCCACCCATCCCCATCTGCCTCTCCTCCCCAGGGCAGTGCTGGATTTGGCTACCCTGGCTCTAAGGGCCAAAAAGGGGAACCAGGTGACCCCGGCCCACCCGGGACCCTCTCTCGGCACACTGATGGTTCAGTGGTGGAGCAGGTCACTGGTCCCCCAGGGCCACCAGGGAAAGATGGAGCCCCTGGCAGGGATGGCGAGCCCGTGAGTTGAGTCCCCCATCCCTGGGGTGTCCCCTGTCCCCCCACCCTACCCACCTGCACACTGACTTGTCTCCTCTCTGTCATTCCTAGGGAGATCCTGGTGAGGACGGCAAACCTGTAAGTGGCGGGGGGGATGGTAGGGTGATGGGGGACAGCCACCCCCTTGCCTTGCCACCTGCTGACCCCACCCTGCTCCCCTTCACAGGGTGATATGGGGCCCCAGGGGTTCCCCGGGATGCCGGGAGAGCCGGGTCTGAAGGGGGAGAAGGTGAGTGCCAGTGCCGGTGTTGGGAGGCAGCACACGACACATGCTGCTGCCTCCTGTTCCTCTCACTGTCAGCTTGGCTGCACCCACAAACTGTGCTCTCTTGTCTGTGCCAGGGTGACCCAGGCATGGGGCCAAGGGGACCCCCTGGACCACCTGGCCCCCCAGGACCACCAGGACCCTCCTCCAAGAATGACAAGCTGGTGAGTGCCCCTTGGGACACAGGGGTCTGAGGGGGATCCATCAAGCCCCAGAGGTGAGGGATACTGCTGACAGCCCCTGGGCAGCCCCCTGTGCCTGACATCACCCTCCTGCTTCTCCTTCAGACCTTCATTGACATGGAGGGCTCTGGCTTCGGCGGTGACCTGGAGAGCCTGCGGGTGAGTGGGGGTGAGTGCCTGCCCTGCCGGCTGGGAGTGGGGGGACACCCTCAGCCATGGCCCCCCTTTCTCTTCCAGGGTCCGCGTGGGCCACCCGGTCCCCCAGGGCCACCTGGCGTGCCTGGTTTGCCAGGGGAACCAGGACGATTCGGGATGAACCGCACGGACCTGCCAGGACCACCGGGGCTGCCAGGCAGGGATGGGATCCCTGGACCCCCAGGGCCAGCGGTAGGTGTATGGAGTGGGCACGGGGACCCATCCCAGGGCCACCTTGTGGCCACCCTGAGCAGTAGGGGGCTCAGTGCCCGCCAGCCCCATGGGGTTTCCCTGTGCTGGAACAAGCTCCTGGGATCTTTCAGGGTCCTCAGGGTCCTCCAGGAAGAGACGGGGAGGCTGGGCAGCCAGGGCCCAAAGGAGAGCGGGTGAGTGTCCCCTGTCCCACGTGCCCTGGGAGCATGTGATGGCTTTCTCACAGGGCAACACTCCTGGCACATTCCTGGCAGGTCCCAGTTCCTGAGCTAGGGAGCACCGTTGTGCTCCTGCCTGGAGCTGGACAGCTTCTTCACACCCTCTTCTCCCTCCTTCTCCTTTTCCCCAGGGTGACGTGGGTGACCTCGGCCTCCCCGGTGTACCGGGACCCAAGGTACTGTGCCTGGGCTGGGTTTTCTGGGGGAGTCCCATTGCATACTGGAGGCAGGGATGCTGCTTGGGGGGCATCTTGCACAGGAATGGGGAGGGGGATGCTGGTATTTGTGTTTCTCCCAGGTCAGTGCCACAGCTCAAGGGTGCACAGAGCTGGTGACCCCCCAAAGGATGCTTACCAGGCTCTTGCCACCCTGCCTTGACTTTGCTCCAGGCACTGCTGCAGCTAGAGGCAGGCAGGGAAGCTGACCAGCGTGTTTCAAGGCACAGAAGAGAGTTTGCCGGGAGGGTTTTGGGTACCCACACCCCATCTGTGCATCACTCTCTCCTGTCTGCCTGCTTCAGCTTCTCTCCACCACGCTTCCCTAAAGGTGAAAGTAAAGGCTTGCTGGGAGCCAGGCTGCCCCTTGGGATGGCCCATCCACTGCAGCCTGAGCTGGGAGCAAGAATCTCAAAAATTAAGGTTTCTTACCCTTAATTCTAACCTTCTGCCAGCACCCAGGGGGAGATGGGGTGGCAGTGAGTATAAGGACCGATCCTGGTGCTCCGAGAACCATCAGGAAGCCCAGGGATGCCTGCAAGCATCCCTGCCCAGCACCGAGCTCTGCTGCAGCATTGGCTCCAGCCACATGTGCAAAATTATTCACATTTATGACTTTAGACAAGCCTCTGGTGGCCACTGTGGACATTACATGGGGAGCTGGTGGGATGAAAGATACCTGAGCTGGGCAGTGCCCCTTCCCACAAAGCCCCCAGACAGGAGAGCATCGTGGAGAGCATCTGTGTCCTGTCCCAAAGAAGATTTGGGAAGGGATGTACTGCCTCTTGCTTGCAGGCTCCAGGCAGGGACCGTTGTCACCTTCCATCTGTCCCCTTGTTGTCCCCTTTGCAGGGCAACAAAGGAGAAATGGGACCAGCAGGACCGCCGGGAGAAATGGGTTTAGCTGGCCTTCCTGGGCCCATCGGACCCCGAGGGCAGCCAGGGCCTCCCGGGCCCCCGGGACCGCCAGGGCCAGGCTACGAGGCTGGATTTGTAAGTGGTCACTGCAATGATGGCGAGGGGGATGAGCTGGAGCTGGGGACAGACGCGGCTCAGCCCCTTCTTCCCCCATTTAGGGTGACATGGAGGGCTCGGGGCTGTCATTCACCCCTGGACCACCTGGACCTGAAGGGCCACAGGTAGCTGTGTTCTTGCCCTCTCCATCCTGGGCATCCTGGGGTATTCCCTGCCATCGTGCCCCCTGTCATCATGCGATGCTCATGGTCTCCTTGTTGCTTGCAGGGGCTGCCAGGACTGCCAGGGGCGAAGGTGAGGAAGCCTTGCAACATTTTCTCACCCTGGCTCCATCCTTGCAGCATACCTACAGGCAGCCTGTAGGAATGCTGCTCTGACACCTCTTTCCTTGCAGGGAGAGGTCGGCAGCCCTGGACAGCCCGGCTTGCCAGGCCCGAAGGTAGGAGCATGGGGAGATTGGGATGGGCTGTGTGCCAGCACCTGGGTTTGCTCCCCAACCTGGGGCTGGCTGCTCCCTACTGCATCCTTCTCTTTCCTACTCCTCATTGCAGGGAGATGCTGGCATGCCTGGTGTGGATGGACGTCCTGGCCTGGAGGGCTTCCCTGGACCACAGGTAGGAGCATCAGCCTCCCAGTTCCAAAAGCCCCCTCACTGCTGGCAGGACACCC
This sequence comes from Lepidothrix coronata, assembly GCF_001604755.1. NCBI lineage: Eukaryota > Metazoa > Chordata > Aves > Passeriformes > Pipridae > Lepidothrix > Lepidothrix coronata. The sequence continues at coordinate 771,590 of NW_016690345.1, read as the reverse complement.
TTGATTGCAGCAGCTCCATCTCCAGCAGCCGAAATTCCCCCTCCCTGCTTTGGGACCTGGCTCACTGCGTGCCAAGGGTGCCCTTACACCTTAGGACCTGTCCTCATCACCTTGCCACCCCACTCACCACGCAAAACTGTCTCAGCCTGGCTCGCTGCCTGGACCTTAGAGGCAGAGTGGGGTGGCCAGAGTGGTGGTGCTGAGCTGGAGGTGGGAGGGCATCTCCTCTTGTGAGCCAGAGTCTGGTTCCGTGTGGTGCCAAGCAGGAAGCTCACCCCTGCCTGCTTCTCCTTCCAGGGACCCAAAGGTGACCAAGGCAGCCCTGGTGAGAAGGTAGGTGCCACCATGCTGGGGATGGGGATCGGCTGGTGGTGGCCCTAGGGCTGATGGCTTGTGTCTTCCAGGGAGAGCGAGGACAAGATGGTGTGGGGCTGCCCGGCCCCCCAGGGCCACCCGGTCCCCCTGGACAGGTCATCACTCTCTCAAGTGAAGATGTAAGTGGTGGCACCTGGCTTCAGCACAGTTGGGGGAAGTTAAACCTCGGGGGGAGGAAGGGGTGTTCCCAGCAGCCATCATGTGGGGGGACTGAGGGAGACCTCTCCAGGAGCTCTGACTTGCAGAGCAAAGATCGGGGTGAAAAACCTCATTTTGTCTCTTTCTGCAGAAGTCTTTGGTGGCTTTTCCTGGTCCAGAGGTAGGTGCCCTCCTGACACCCATGCCCACCCCTCAGCAATACCAGGAGGGCACCCTGTTTTTTGGAAAGAGGGGGTTTGCTCTTAGAAGCATCTCTGCTTCTCTCTGCAGGGCAGACCAGGCCACGCCGGCTTCCCGGTGAGTCAGTGACACGTCTGGGGACCACAGGGGTGGCCTCGGTGACAGCTCTGGTTGCTGGTCCTGCTGCGCTTTGCCGCAGGGTGATGGTGATGGAGGAGGGGGTTGGGGTCTGCCTTTGGTGGAGTGGAAATGACATGGGCTCTGTGTCCTTCCTGCAGGGTCCAGTGGGACCAAAAGGAGACCAGGGGTCAACTGGTCCCCAGGGCTCCCCAGGGTTGAAGGTAACTGCTCCAGGCCACCTCTGCCCCATGGGGTGGTCACACTTCTGGCCCCAATCCCAGCTGGCCGCCAGGTCCTGCTGGTGACACCAGCCCTAGTACAGGAGGGAGCCTGGCCCCTCCATGTCCCCTTGCACCTCCTCCTCTCTTGCAGGGGGAGAAGGGGGAACCCGGTGTCATCATCAGCCCTGATGGGACCGTGGTCACCGCAAAGGTGAAAGGAGAAAAGGTGGGGGCATGGTGGGAACGGGGGTCACATCCCCATGTGACAGCTGCTGGGTAGTCCTGGTGGTGATGCCCTTTCCCTCTCCATTATCTGCAGGGGGAGCCGGGGCTGCAGGGGCCAATGGGACCATCAGTAAGTCACTGTCACCATCCTCCTTGTATCCCATGGGGAGGGACAAGGATGATCCTGGGCAAAGGGGGACAGTGGGTGCTCCCATATTAAGCATCCTCATCCTCATCTTCCCTCCCTTCCAGGGTCCCCCAGGACAAGCAGGGATGAAGGGAGAGATCGGCTTTCCAGGCAGACCCGTAAGACCTGCTCCCGGTTTGTTTGTCTCCTCAGCCATCGCCTCCACCCCATCCCTGCTCCCTGTTTGCATGTCTTTCATCCACTGAACCCCAAACCCTGCTGTGTCCCTGAGGGATGGGGTGATACCAGGGCATTGGAGGCAATGCCAGGGTGTCATAGGTGACTCTGGAGCATCAGACGTGACACCAGGGGTTGGCAGGGGGACGGGGACGAGGCTCATCTGTGCTGCTCATCCACAGGGACGTCCTGGCATGAATGGGCTGAAGGGTGAGAAGGGTGACCCCGCAGATGTGCTGGGCTTGCGGGTGAGCACTGCTGCAGCCCCCTGGCTGCTGGCCCTGCAGAGTGGGGGAAACACAACAAGGGTCTCCCTGAGGACCCCAATCTCTTAGGCGAAGGGCACGTGTCTCCCTCTCTCAGGGGCTGGTTGGCCCTCTGGAGCAGGGCATGGCCCTGGTGTCCCCCCCCATGGTGGGGACTGTCCACTTTGCAGGACCCTGACACATCTTCTTGCCCTCTACAGGGTCCCCCAGGACCCCCAGGACCTCCTGGGCCCCCTGGGCCCCCTGGCAGCATAGCCTACAACAGTGGCAATGTGAGTAACAACACGGTCAGCATGATGGAGGTGCTGGTGACTGGGTCCCCCAGTGCCTCCTGTCTGGGGCTAGCACATTGGACTGTCACCAGCTTTGAGGGGGGTCCCCAGGGATGCTGCTGTCTCTGCAGCCACTTCTTTTGCGTCTCCACAGACCTTCAGTGACTCCAGCCATCCTGCACTGCCAGCGTTTCCTGGTAAGGGAGTATCTTCTCCCAGCCCCATCTGGGCAGTTTGGGGAACCTCAGCAAGACAGGACTGGGGGAAAACCCGGTCCCTTTGAGCTGGGATGCTACAGCTCTGAGATGGCATCCCTGCTGCTGCCCACAGGTCTCCACCAGTTCCCAGGACAGAAGGGAGAGAAAGGTGATGCCGGACCCCCAGGGCCCCCAGGTAGGTGATCGGTCCCCACACACAGAGGCGGGCAAGGGGTGGCTCGTGCCCATCCCTGCTCTCCTCTCCTTTCCCTCTTTTCACAGGGCACTTCCCCTATGACCTGACTCACTTTGGCACCAACCTGCGGGTAAGGCCTTTGCACACTGGTGGCTGGAACCCAGCATGATTTGGGGTACTGGAGTGTGCCCTGGACACTCACCCTAAGGTTGTGCCATCCCACAGGGTGACAAGGGAGATGCAGGTCCCAAGGGTGAGAAGGGTGAGCCGGGCAGCACCCCACTCTACAATCCCAGTGTTTCCGGGCTGCCAGGGCCTCCAGGGCCCCAGGGATACCCTGGGCTGCCAGTGAGTACCTCACAGGGCAGGGAGCAAGGGGGGCATGGCGGGGGGCGGCATCCCTGGGGTGTTTACTACAAGGGATGTTCTCTCATTCCACCTAGGGTCCCAAGGGGGATAGTATTGTCGGGCCACCAGGGCCTCCTGGACCTCAGGGTCCCCCTGGTATTGGATATGAGGGGCGGCAGGGCCCCCCTGGCCCTCCCGGCCCCCCTGGTCCACCCTCCTTCCCAGGTCCCCACAGACAAGGTGAGTACCTGCCCTGTTGCATCCCTCCATGTGCCACCTCCACATCCCTCCATTCACCCCCCCGCATCCCTCCTGCACCTTGGCATCTGTCTCTGCATCCCTATATCTCTCCCTGCATCCCCCAGCATCTCTCCCTGTACCCCAGCATCCCTCCCTGCCCCCCGCTGCATCCTTCCCTGCTGCATCTGATGCACCCTTTCCTGCACCTCTGCATCCTGCCCCATGCTGCATCCCTCTACATCTCACCCTTCTCCCCTCACAGCTATCAGCATCCCTGGACCCCCAGGACCACCAGGACCCCCTGGACCACCAGGCACTAGCGGGTTATCCTTGGGGGTGAGTTAGGGCTCTGGGCAGGGTGTTGCCCGTGTGCCAGACGGCTGGTCCCTGAGCCCCCCGCCGTGCTGTGCCCGCAGCTCCGTGCCATGCCAACATACCAGGTGATGCTGAGTGCTGCACACGAGCTGCCCGAGGGCAGCCTCATCTTCCTGACTGACCGGCAAGAGCTCTACGTCCGCCTGCGCGGGGGCTTCCGACGGGTGCTGGTGAGTAGGGGGGGCCAGAGGGGAGCCCCATCCTGGGTCGCAGCACCCGGCTCTTGGGGAGTGCAGACAGCACCACCCTGGGGGTTTGGTGGTGACTCTCGGTGATGCTCGGGGGTCCCCCCACCTGTGTGTGAGGAAGAGAAGAAGGGGGCCCCTGGGATCTGATGTGTCATGCCCTTACAGCTGGAGGAGCACAACCTGATCCCCAGTTCAGCTCTGGTGAGTCCTGTGTTCCCCATGCCCACCCTTATCCCCCATTTCCATCCCTATCCTTCATCCTCATACATCCTCATCCCATCCCCATTCTCTATCCTCATACATGCTCATCCTATCCCCAGCCATCTCCATCCGAACTCATCGTCATCCTCTTCTCCATCTGTCCCCAACCATCTCAGTCCCCATCCCCAACCATGTCCACTTTCATCCCCATCCATCCCCAGCATTCTCCATCTCTGTCCCCGTCTCCATGCATCCCCAGCATTCTCCACCTGCATCCCTAACCATCTCCATCCACCCCAACCACCTCCATCTCCACCCCTGTCTCCATTCATCCCCAACCACATCTATCTCTATCCCCAACCATCTCCATCCCCACTTGGGGCACCACCACCACCCCTCAGCCTGTCTCCCCCTCCTCAGGACAACGAGGTGTACGACAAGCCGCCCACCCTCCACTACGCTGGCACCCAGCCCCACGGGCCCCTGCACCCCCTCCGTAACCATGTCCCCCCCGCCACTGCCCGACCCTGGCGTGGGGATGAGGTGGTGGCCAACCAGCACCGCCTGCCTGAGCAACCCCTGCTCCACCACCAGGACGAGCTCCTCAACAGCTACTACATCCACCGCCGGCCGGATCCGGCTCCCGTGGCTGCCCACGTGCACCAGGACTTCCAGCCTGCTGTGAGTGCCATTTGCTGGCCGAGGGCAGGTGATGATGGTGGCCAAAGGCATGTCCCTCAAGCCCTGTTGTCCCCTCTTGACAGCTTCACCTGGTGGCCCTGAACACCCCCCTCAGTGGCGGCATGCGTGGCATCCGGGGCGCTGATTTCCAGTGCTTCCAGCAAGCCCGGCAGGTCGGGCTGGCCGGCACCTTCCGCGCCTTCCTCTCCTCACGCTTGCAGGATCTCTACAGCATCGTGCGCAGGGCCGACCGTGCCGCTGTCCCCATCGTCAACCTCCGGGTAGGTGTGTCCCCATTCCCTTCCTGACACTCCATGAGCTCCAAGGGATCACAGAATAGCATCATAGAATCATTATGGTTGGAAAAGACCTCTAAGATTATTGAATCCAACCATTAACCCACCACTGCCAAGGAAGCCCCCATTCATCCATGAAGCATCTCCTCTTCCCAGAGGCTGCTGGGGCTTGTAGCTCCTGGGATGCTCCTGGGGTGAAGGCAGGGCTAACCCTCCCCCTCCCCTATTTTCCAACTCTTCCCAACAGGATGAAGTGCTCTTCAATAACTGGGAAGCCCTTTTCACAGGCAGCGGGGCTCCGCTGCGAGCCGGCACCCGTATCCTCTCCTTCGACGGCCGGGATGTCCTGCGGGATGCGGGATGGTGAGTTCGGGATTGAGCGATGGGGAAATGGGGTTTGGAGCATGGGGGGTGCAGCAGCAGCCTCCCACCTTTCATCCTTCCAGGCCACAGAAGAGTGTGTGGCACGGCTCGGATGCCAAGGGCCGGCGCTTGCCCGACAGCTACTGCGAGACGTGGCGAACGGAGGAGCGCGCCGTCACCGGCCAGGCTTCCTCACTGACCTCCAGAAAACTGCTGGAGCAGGTGGCCAGCAGCTGCCAGCACGCCTTCATCGTCCTCTGCATCGAGAACAGCTTCATGACCGCCGCCAAAAAGTGACACCCACCCTCCCATCCCCTGGGTACCCCCATCTCCCCAGGGAGGGGCGGGGACCCTGCACCCCGGCACCCCTGGGGTCCTCAGCTCCCTCCACGTGCCTGCTCTCGCCCCGCAGGGTTTTCTTCTCCCACAGACCTGAAGCCAAAGAGTATTGCCATGGCCCCTGCCCTGGATCGGCAGGGGCTTGGGTGCCACCCGGGGCAGAGCAGCCATGAGCTGGCTGCCTTCCTCCTCCTCCTCCTCATCCCCTCACTCTTCTTCTAATATTTAACCACTTCAGCTTATTCCCCCACTTGCTTGGATGCTCTTTTTGGCATGGCTGGCTGGGAGGCTGCTTGACAGGGAGATTTCAGAGCTGCCATGTCAGGTGCCCTCCCCAGGAGCCTGTGGGGGCTCCCTGACCAGCACCCCAGCCCCACACTGTCCTCACCAGGAGCTTGGTGTTGGACCCAAATCTCTGCTGCTGGGGCCATGGGGTCTTCTCCAGCCAAAATCCCAGCATCCCACCCAAGGGACTGTCCCATGGCAGTGCTTGGGCTCCCTCAGATGGTCTCCCTCCTCCCCAGGTAAAGACTATCCCATCATCATCCTCACCTCCACCTCCCAGCCAGCAGAGCTCTGGTGGGGGTCTGGTCTCCCCCATCCCCTCCACACACCCTCGGGACTTCTGTCCGTGCCCCTGCAGCCCAGGTACAGCCACAGTCAGCCCAGAACAGGTACTGGGCTGAAGGGGTGGCCCTGATGTGTGGCCAGATGTGCCCTTGGCGTGTGTTTATGTGTGTGTGCGTGTTGAGTACGTGTGGTATCAAGGGCAGGCACTGCCATCCCCCCTCCCCATGCCACCTTTGCTGGGCTTGAATGGTGAAGGCGCAGCAAAACTGGTTAGAATTGGTGTGGGCAAATCCAAGGTGCTAAAAAAAACCAAAAAAAAAAAAAGAAAGAAAAAAGAGAAATCTGTAACTAGCTTTTTTTTGTTATTGTATGGAAATTATTACCATAAAAGCTGTGCGAGTCACACGGTCTTTATTTCTTACAGTCTACTGTATTTTGTGTAATTAATGCAATTTAAAGCCTGTGGATCTTTATATTATTTTTTGTTGTTGGTTGTGTCCTATAAACCATTTTCTAAAGGCACTGAATAAAGAAACATCCTCTTGTAGCTTGGCTCTGTGCCATGATGGGGATGTAGCGGGATGGGGTCCCCATCCATATCCCTGTGTGGTATCCCATGGTGCTCTGTGTTTGGGGGTTGGAAGGGGCACAGCCCTGTCTCCATGGAGCAGAAAACATGTCCCGAGGGTTATACCCTCAACAGACCAGCACTGAGGACCAGCAGCGGGACAGGAGACCAACCACACGGTGATGATGACGATGCTCACTTAGGGAGCCAGGAGCCAGCCATGGTGTCATGGTGCCAGCGCTCAGGCTCACACGGTGCCTGCCTCTGGGCTTTTCTCCTGTGCTGGAATCTCCACGGGGCGCTGGCACGGCTCCTTGGCCAAGGCCAGCTCCGCCGGCTGCCTGCGGCGGCTGTGCCGGATGCCCACACCGACAGCCGCCAGCAGGTAGACCACGGCCAGCAGCGTGAAGTAACCAAAATACATGTAGAACTGGAAGAGAGGAGGGGGGAAAGAACAACACTTGAAGCCCTGCCCTCATCCCACACCATTCAGGGACCACCTCCATCCTAGATGCCCCCCCAACCCTACCTGGGGATGCACAGATAAGCCCAAGCCCCTCTCGTCGGCCACGATGACAGTGATAATGGTCTTCAGCACGGTGCCAAAGAAGGTGTTGACCCCGAAGACCAGAGCACAGAGCTCTTTGGAGAGGGAGGTAGCAATCTGGAAACTGGGAAAAATGGGAGCACTGGTGAATCCCTGAAATCAACCCAGCCGCCGGGGTGGGAGCAGATCCCCAGGGGCTCCACGCACATGGCAATTGGAACCAGGAACTGGTAGGAGCCACGGAAGAGGACGTAGGCAACATAGCACAACCAAATGTTGGTGGTGGAGTTCATGAGCAGGAGCAACCCCGCCTGGAATGCTGTCACCACTCCGATCACCAGCTCTGACCACAGTGTCCAGCGGATCTTCATGTAGCCAGCGGCAAAGGAGGCAACGGCCCCTGAGGAGGGATGAAGGATGCTGTGAGCACCTCAGGGGCCACGTGGCCTAGGCTGGGACCCAGACCAGTGATGATCACGTGATCCCCAAAGCCAGACCACCCCCTACATTCCCAAACATTCCATAAGGACCACCATTCCTAAGGGACGCAGTGGGATGCAGTGTCCCTCCACATCCCCACTGTCCCCAGCTATTCCCAGGGGATGCAGCAGGATGAGGGTGTCCCGCCCCCATCTCCAGTGTCCCCATCCCACATGAGCTTACCCAGCAGCGTGGAAGCAGCATCCACCCCTCCGTTGTACACCCGGCGGTTGTCCGTGGTGGGAGAGATCTCATTCCAGAGGATGTGTGCGTAGTACAGCATCAGGTAGTACCCAGCTGAGTTGAAGATCCACCACAAGGACCAGAGCCGGAGCTGGGGCTGCCTGGCCAATGCTCCCACCTCCCGCAGCATTCGGCACAGCACTGCGTCCCTCCAGCCCCGTGCTCCCCCCCTGCCATCCCCCTCAGCCATCCTGTCTAGCTCCGTGGATGCAGCCCCGTCACCAGCCCCCCCAGGCCGGTTGAAGAAGAGGCTGCGCCGGGGCCGCTCAAGGAAGAGGGTGAGGATGAGGCCGAAGCTGACAAAGCCCAAGGAGACGTAGTTGAGCGTGAGGAAGGAGACGCTGCCCAAGGTGACACAGAGCTGGCCCAACACCGAGCTGGTGAAGACACCCATGAGGACAGAGGAGCGGGAATAACTGGCCATCCGCTGGTAGCGGGACGGGGCAACAAGGGAGAAGATGTAGGAGGAGTAAGCGATGCGGGCAGCCATGGTGATGCCGTAGAAGAACTCCATCAGCTGCATGGCCAGGACGGAGGTGCCCAACACCAGCAGCAGCCAGATGGAGATGTGGCTCAGGCTCTGCAGCACCAGCACTGGCTTGTAGCGCAGGTAGTCCGTCAGCAGGAAGATGGGCACCAGCACAGCCATGTATGAGTAGGACAGCACCGGCGTGATCACATTGGTCACCTGCCATGTGGGCAAGGAGGGGTTCAGCACTGGATACATCCTTGGGGTTGCCCCCCAGCCTGGAGGAATGTGGTTTGTGTGGGCACCAGCTGCTGACCTCCATTGCAGCACCTCCTCAGGGAGGAATGTGACCAGCAGCGTGCTCGGCTGGGGGTCTGGCTGAGACTCAGCCCCCTCCCACGCCAGGACGCAGCGTTCCCACAGACACAGCAGCTGGCTGGGATTGGGGCCAACATCCCTTGGTCGAGGGACGATGACATGTGGCCCCTCCTTGTCTAACTCCATCATTGCCAGCAGCCCAGCGGTGCACAGTGCCAGCATGGAAAGGTCTCCCCAGTGGGATGGGGTGGGGCTTCTCCCAGCCTGGCAACCCCCTGCCATCTAACAGGCTGCTCAGGTGGGCAGGGATCAAGCCTCACCCCGACCAGTTGCTAGCCTGGGCACGAGGTCTTATGCCACGGCAGGTTGAACCTGGGACTTAGGAGACAGTGTGACCTCACAGCCAAGTGAGACAGGGACCCACTCCTCACCACCTTCTCCCCCCAGCAAGCACCACCATGAGTCACCACACCACTGTGCCTGGCACATGACACCCCCCACGCACGCCAGAACCACAGAGGGATGCTCTGGGCAGCCCCAGGGTGGTGACAGTGGCTGGAAAGGGGGACCCCAGGATGGGGGACAGGGTGCCCATGTCTCACCTCTGCCTTGGTGAAGTTCTGGTCAGGCCCCAGGAGATAAGGGGTGATGAAGCTCTCCCCGGGCCGGATCTGCGTCATGAAGCCATAGAAGCAGAGGTAGAAGACTTGTAGCTTCCAGCGCTGGTCCGGCACCGTCTCTGATGCCGGCTTTTTGGCACCATCATCCTTCTTGGGCATGGCTCTGCAGCAGGACAGCAGCGTTATCCTGGGAGCCATCAGCTACACGGGCTTTGCCGGACCAGGCGGCCCCTCTCTGTCTGCAGGCGCTCTTGAATGCATGGAAAACCACGGCACTGCAGTTTCTGGGGAAAAAGCAGCATTTGGCGGGGGCTCAAAATTCCTCCAGAATCGCAAGGCAAATAAATACCACTACCTTCTCCGCAGGAGGTGTTCTGGGAAGAAGAAAAGCAGCCATGCGTCTCGCTGTGCAAAAGCAGGGGGGGTCATTTCAGCGACATTTGTAAATCGTGTGCATCCGGAGCCTGGATGCACGAAGCACCTGGATCCACAGTGGGGCATCCTCAGACCCTAGCACCTCCTTTTCCTCCCTTTTAAGAGTCAGGGGGGTTTTAGAGCTTCCTTAAGCAATGCTTCCCTCTGAGCTGCAGACCCAGCGGGATGCAGATGCTCTGTGTCGGGAATGCTCCGGAGGGGAATGGCAGCAACCACCGGGACTGTGCCGGTTGTGGAAGCGAGTTAATGTGCACACTGGGCACGGGGCCGCTGTGTTATACAGTAGCTGGGTAGTTGGCAGGACTTTAGCTGAGCCACAGGCAAGCGGCTGCCCCTTGGCTCTTCCCGGCGGGACACGATGCCCAGCCTGGGGAGAATGCAAAATGCCGTGAGATTCATGGTCCAGAGAAGGATTAAAAGCTCAAATCCAGGAGACCTGATTAGCAGTCACGGGATGAGGGAAATGACTGGAGAAGGCCTGGACTGGGTGCTCCCCACTCCCACAACAGATCACTGACAGTACTTTTCATGTCATAAAATTCCACGTGTGCCAATCCATGCCACGGGAGCAAGGTCTAAAAACCTGATTACCCTGCAAATTGCAGAACAACTAATGATCATTAAAAAACAAGTCCATGGTCCCAGTCTGTGTTCCCCGTGGATCCTGCATGGTGAGACTGGGGGGCTCACCTCTGGAGCCTCCCCATGCTGCTGCATAACAAACATGACTAATGGGAACATGAGCCGGGGAAAGCTGGTTGTGACTGACACCAAAAGCAGCAGCAGGAGGCAAAGTGCCCATTTGCCCCAGTGAGGACTCACCGCTCCAGAGCCATTCCCATGGGATATCAGTGCTGGAGACTGAGGATCACCAAAACACACATGTCCCAGAGCTCGAAGCTGGGCAAACAGCCCCCACCTCTTAAACAGACCCCTGAGGACCAGGGCAGGGATTTGGCGCTCACTCACTGCCAGCCAGTGAGCCGGCACTGGCTGGAGCACTGGCTCCCCTGCTGCGGCACGAAGGGCAAGGGGCAATGATCAGGGGCTCAACCCCCCTCAAGCACCCACTCCAGCACCATGCCATGCCAGTTCATGCCTGGACTCTGCCCCATCACCTGCTTGTCCCCAGGCTGGGCTGTGGATGTTACCTGCAGCAGCCACTTGCTGTGGGTCGGCCCCTGCCACATGTGCCTGGACCCCAATGGGATGTTTGCCACCCTCTGCACCCCATTTCCTGTCATGTCCATCCAGGATGGATACACACATTCATCGCTGGCCCAAAGGAAACCAACTGCACTAAACCCAGGATGCAGCCCCGTGAAGCTGCTCCAGTGCCACGGGGACTGGCTCCTAACTCCCAGTAGGTGTGTCCCCACACATGGAGGGACTCCAGTCCAGAATCCATCTGGCTGGACTCAGTTCCACCTCTAGAGAATATCCATGGAACTGCCCTGCTCAAAGTGAGTGGGTTTGAGTCCCAGGGAATGCTCCATCCTTCATCCCTGGTGCAAGCCAGGAGAGGAGAGAAGAGGGAGTGGAAGTGGGAGAGGGAGCAGGGGGGAGAAGGGGAAGGAAGGGGAGGGAGACGAGCAGGGCAGGGGCCGCTATCGCTGTGTGAACCTGCTTATTGCCGGGTTATCCTGGTGTGACCTTGGCACGGATCACTGTCACGGATCACTGTCACGCTATGCCGTTGTCAAAGTGGGCCACGGGCGACGTCGGTCGCCGAGCTCTGGCTCAGCTTCCCGTGGAGCCACGGCCACCACAGTCCAGAGGGGACAGCCCTGGGTGGGCCGAGGGATGCTCTCCCCCCAGCCGCGCGTCGGTGACACAGAAGTGAAGCTGCCAAAGCACGATGTGTTTTCCGGGGAGCTGCCAAGCAGAACCGGGGAACGCGAGTCCCTGGAGCACCTTCCCTAAAGCAAGGGGTGGGAAGCTCCCCAAAACGCACCCTCTCCAACCATGTGGGCACCTATATGCCTCCCCCCCCGGCCCCAGCACCCCAGGGATGGGCGCTGCGGGGTGGTTTGGGGGGCACGTGGTAGAGGAGGGTGTTGGGGGGCGGGGGGTGCGCGGCACCGGCTCTCCCTGAAACAGAGCGCTACCCTGGGGGCACCCCACATGCCCAGCATTCCGGGGGCATTCACGTTCCCGAAGCCGCGGGTACCCCGGGGGCACCCCCCACCCCCGGCACCCCCCGTACCTGGTGGGCGGCGGGCATGGGGGCTGAGGGCCGAACCCGCCCGGCCGCGGCGCGGGGATCCCGGGGCTCCCCGCTCCTGCCCTCGCCGGACTCACAGCGAGCCCGGGAAAGGAGGAGGAGGATGTGGGGGGCCCTCGGGAAATGTAGTCGTGCCCCATGTGTGGGCCAGCGCAGGGACTACAAGTTCCAGAGGGCAGCGTGCGGGAGGAAGGGGAGGAGTTGGCAGAGAAGGAGGAGTTTGCCCACCCCCGCGTCCGAGCCCCGCCGGCCGTTCCGTGCCCGATATAGGGGCAAATCAGCTTCCGAAGGTATCGGGGCGAGGCAGGACACCCCCTTCTCCAGCTCCGCTCAGCCGGGGTCAGCTCCCCGCCCATCTGTTGTGGCCTCTGGGCTGCGGGGCCCGGGAGGACGCTGCCGCCCCTTCCCCCCCCCTCCACCCCGCCTTGGCTCCCTCCACTGATTTAACTCCCCTGAGCTGCTTGGATTTATCTCTGTCTCTCCGTTTTTTTTCTTTTTTGGGGCGGGGGGCAGTCTGGGGTGTGCCACATCCCAGAGAGTCCTGAACGCGCCGCTGCCTGCTGTGCTCCAAGCAAAATTCTCCAGTCTTCCCCACCCCCCCCCCCGCCCAGCCTGGCAGCAGCCCCCAAGATTTGCTTATGGGGTGAGTCCGGCCATCAGGAACTACGGCCCTGCAATTCTCCCGAAGGGAAGAGCATCCGTAGAGGGGGGAGCCAAGTGGAAGTGGCGCCCCTCGAGAATCGGGTCCCGGAGCTGGTGCCCCATCTCCTGGGAGATGACGCATCTTCAGAGAGCATCGTCCAAGGGCATCTTCTCTCCCCGCCTTTCCTCCCCCTCTCCCAGCACTCACCCTGCCGAAAGCAAATGCAACCTGACAGGGCTCGGCTATACCGTTGAAATATTTATATGTTCCTGCCTGGAAGTGCGGCAGCAGGATCCCAGATGTCCGGAGACCGTAACACGCGCACACCCACCCACCCACCCACACCCACACACCCCTCCTCGCCCCCGCCCAGGCTGTGAGGGGTCCAGGCAGCCGCACCCCAGCCTGCAATATTCCCACCCAGAGGCTTCCAGTCCCATTGAGCCCCCCAGCTGGTCCCAGGGAGGGTGGCCAGACCACGTGTCCGACAGCTCTCTGTCCCCACCCTGTACCTTTCCAGGGCAAGTGGGATCTGTGTCTCCATCCCTGATCGCCAGGATGGTGGGAGGGTAAGGTCCCTTACTTATATGCAGCAGGATCTGGGCGCCAGAACACCTCAGGGTGGGGGTCCAGGCGATGCTGTGCACCCGGGCAATGCCACTGTCACCGCCCTGGGGCAGTCACCCTAAGCAGTGTCACCTGGGACCCCCACACAGCCATTCCAGGGCAGGGGCTGGGTAGGGACAGAGCAGAGCAGGTTTAGGGGCAAGAGCAGGGGCTGTAGCAGGGGGAGGGCAGTGAAGGGGCTAGGGCAGGAGCAGGGGCTGGGGAGGAGCAGGTTTAGGGGCACAAACGGCTGGGGCAGGGGCTGGGACAGGGCGCTGGTGTTGGTGTTGGTGCTGGGGAAGGGGCTGGGGCTTGAGCAGGGTCTGTGACATGGGCAGGGGCTGGAGCAGGGGCAGAGCCGGGCCGGAGGAGGGCAGGGACAGGGGGAGGTCAGGGACTGGGTAAGGGACGGGAGCAGGGGTTTGGATAGGGACAGGGGTGTGGGATGCGGCACGAGCAGGAGCTGGGACCTGGCAGGGGCAACAGCTGGGGTAGGAGAGTAGCTGGGGTAGAGCCAGGGAAGGAAAAGGCTGGGCTACGGCAGAGTCAGAGAAGGGCTGCGGCCGGAGCTGGGGCGGGAAGGGAAGGAAGTAGAGACTGGGGCAGGGGCTGGCGAAGGGAAGGGTTGATGCAGGGAAGGGTTGATGCAGGGGCGAGGGATGGAAAGGAAAGTCATGGGATAGGGCACGGGTTGGACCAGGAGCAGGCGAAGGGAAGGACTGGGGCAGGGACTAGGACTGGGAAGGGAAGGGACGGGGCAGGGGCAGGAAGTCGGGGGGCCGGGCAGAGCCGGGGGGGCTGGGCACGGCTGGGGGCCGGGCTGGGCGCACCCGCCGGGCTCCGGCTGCCGCCGCCCCAGCTGCTCCCCCACCCCTGCCCCAGCCCTCCCTCCGTCTGTCCGCCCGTCCGTGGGTCCGTCCGGACACAGGTAGGGCTTCTCCTTCCCCGGGACGGAGCTGCCGGTGCCAGAGGGGCTGCCCCGGCACCCCGGTACCTGGAGCGGGGGTGGAGGGTCCCCCACGCGGAGAAGCGGATGAGTGTGGTAGTGGGAGCAGCGGGACGAGGCGGCTCCCGGTGCGGCATCACTCCGGGAAGCGGGAGGGCGTGCACCCACCGACCCAGTCCCCCGTGTCCCCCCGTCCCCAGGTGTTCCCCCCGTGCGCTGCCACCGCCCCGGCTGGGCGGCTCTTCGAGGCTGCTTGGACTTTTCGGTCCCTGGCTCCCAGCTTTGGGATGCTCCCTGGCTCTGCCGAAACAAACCCAAAGTGCTGTCTCCACCCGGGGACAAGTGGGGGTCTCCAAGGGGAGCATCTTTCCAAACACCCCCACTCGCCACTGCAGGGAGAAGTGTGCATGGGGATGGGTGACGACGGGGATGCTGCATGGCTTTTGGGAGGGAACATCTCGTGGGGTCCCATCAGTGTCAGTCTAGTGGGTGTTTCTGACCCTTGGCTACTGGTTTTTGGGTGTGAGCATCCACAGGGTCCCGCTAGTGTCAGGCTGTGGTCATTTATGAGCCCAGGCTCCAGGTGTCACCGAGCACCACCAGTGCCGGGGGGAGGAAGGGGTCCCAGGCCTCCCAGCTTACCCTGTGGCTGGGCAAATCATCTCCTGGGAGCCCAGTTCCCCAGCCAGGACTTTGTGTCCTTCCTCCAAAATTAGAATCATCATAGAATCATGGAATCACAAAATGGTTTGGGTTGGAAGGGACCTTAGAGACCATCTGATTCTAACCCCCCTGCTATGGGCATGGATGCCACCCACTAGATCACTGGGCTAGTTCATCAGTATGTGCCTCAAGGGAGCACATGATGCCCTGCACTGGAGTTGCTGCCCCTCCCTACTGGACCCATCATCTCTCATCACCCCTATTCCACACGGAGCAGGCTCGAGGGGTCAGTTTATTCAGATCTTGATCCTGGGGCAGCATTTATTGCCCATCTCCTCCCAGTGAGCCCTCCCGGGGTCTGGGTGAGACCTTGCTGCCCCATCCTTGCAGCAGCCCAGCCCTGTGCAGCATCCTCCAGCATCGGCTGCGCTGCAGAGTGTCCCCACCCTGTGCGGATGCTGCATGGCCCCCTGGGAATGCTGCAGAGCCTTGTGCTGCAGGGCATCCCCCCACCCTTGTGCCCAGAGAACCCAGGACAGGTGGGGCAGCTCGGGACCGTGATGCCCCAGGGGCTCCCATGGTGCTCAGGGTGTGGGGTGAAGGTGGCATGGGGCAGGTGTCCCAGGATTTCCAGGCCTCCAGCTGCAGACGGTTCATGCTCTTCATCCTTGTGAGAGAGCATCTGTGCAACCTGAGGGATGCAATAGCAAGGGAGTGAGTTGTCCTGGTAGGAGATACACCAGGCACTGCACCCAGGGTCTTGGGTGGGCTGGGAGGTGGACAGGGATCCCTGCCGATGGAGGGGATGGATAGCAGCCCCCAGTGCAGACTGTAAGGAAGCAGAGTGTGGATGGAGAACCCCGTGGGAGGTGAAGAAAGCACCTAAAATCTCTGTGACCTAATCCGTGCTTTCTAGGAGCATTTCCGCAGTGGCCCATGGGAAGATGCGAGAGGGAAATCCCTGTCTGAGCTTGATTTAAACGTTCAGGGCAGGTCCATGCAGGTGCCGAAACTGCTGCCAGGCTGCTGGGGTGGGTCAAATGATGCTTGGCTCCCTGTGGAGAGCCCTGGATCCATGGGGCTGTGGCAGGAGGCTCCAGCCCAGGTTAGTGGGTACCAGTGTAACTCCCAGCACCTTTCCCTTTTCCTTACAATGGCCCCAGGAGAGCCTGGGCTTGTTTGGGGCCCTGCACAGGGAGGTTGGGCTGCTGCAGCCAGCCCTGCACGCATGGTGTCCCTTGGACACCATGGATGGACCTTCACTCCCAGCTCA
Organism: Lepidothrix coronata; assembly: GCF_001604755.1. Lineage (NCBI taxonomy): Eukaryota > Metazoa > Chordata > Aves > Passeriformes > Pipridae > Lepidothrix > Lepidothrix coronata. Next base: position 755,379 of record NW_016690345.1, on the reverse strand, counting down.
GGGCAAGAAGCATCCTTCATCCTCCTACCCTGTCCCAGCTCAGTGATGCTCGTGCCCATGGGCACAGCCATGGGTTGAGGCTCCCACCTTTCCACATTGTAGAAATAGGTCCATTTTCATCAGGCTGGCAGGAAAGGGGGGTGCTGTCACCTCCCTGTCTGACTGCAAGGGAGAAATGCTCCTTGTAACACAGAAATTCCCACCTGTCCTCCACAGGCACCTGTTTTCTGTCAAGGAGGGAATATGAGATTTTCCAGCAGGCTGGTTCCCCCTATTTTGGGGAAAGCCTATCAAGACTTGGCACACTGATCAATGGGGATCCCATCAGAACTATGGATAGTTGGCAGGTTCCTAAATGAAGCAAGGCCTCAGGAGTGCAGGAATCAAGAGTTTTCCCCCCAAAGCAGCGAAACAAAGTGCTTTAAATTTTTCACCTTATTTTTTTTTTTAGTTGCTTTTTCCCTTTGGTGAACCCCAAACATTGTCCCGTTTGCTGGGCAGGCTTTGTGATGGGACATGTGAAAGAGAAATGCCGTTCCCCAGGTGGGGGGCATGTGTTTCCAACCCCATTTAGTCCAGCAGTAGCACTGGGGTCTCACGGCATGCCCCTCTCCCTGACCTTGCCAGGGGAGTGTTGGCATCACATCCATCAACCTGATGGGTGCACACAGTGGGGAAACTCATCACTGACCAGAGGAGGAGAAAGGATCTGCAAGGGAGGGCAGCCAGCCAGCTTCTCCCAGGAAAGGGTTAATCCTGGAGCTCCAGCTCTGGTATCCTATTGCTGGCTGCTTTGGGTAAAAGCTTTTCTGGCTCTGTTTCAAGGGCAGCGGCTGGAGGATGACTCATGAATCCCTGCCACCAAGGAGCAAACTCTCTTGTCCCCACTTTCCCAGCACAAGGTGATGATTTCCTGAAAATCCAAGTGCCTCAGCGGGCTGTGGTCAGCTGGGTGGGGAAAAGCTTCATCTAGGACCTGCTCGTCCTTAGGGAATCCTTAGGGAACTGGGGTGATGGCATCTCCAGCATGGAGATGTGTGGGTGTCCCCGGGATAAGGACCTGCTGTTGGGGCATCGGGACACGTTGTTTGGAGGCTGCTTTTGCCCCATAACAGCCTGACTCTCATCCCTTTATTCCCCAGGGAAAGAGCCACCTGCCCAGCTGCACCTCCACCTTCCCAACACTGCCAGATGTGCCTCCACATTGTGCTGCGCAAGGAACCGACTCTGGGGGTAAGAAGGCAGGAATGGCCCCACCACAGGTCCACGGCTGTCCAGGGGACTCCTGTGTGATGGTGGCATGTTCCTCCCCGGCACAGGTCACACAGGCTGGTGGCAAGGCCATTCCAGACCGGCTCCGTGCTGCCAAGGGGTGGTGTGTGACCTCAGCAGGCACGGGGACACCACCACCATGGTGCAGGAACATCAATGTAGGCATGGGGACATCACCACTGTGTAAGGGGGGGCATGGGGGCATCACCATGGCCACGGGACACCATCACTGTGGGCATGGGGACATCACCACCATGTACAGGGGGGGCATGGGGACACTGCTGTGGGCATGGGGATACCACCATGACCGCAGGGACATCATCACTGTGGGCACGGGGATATCTCTGTGGGCATGGGAACATGGGGACATTGTCACTGTGGGCATTTCCATGGACATGGGGACATGGAGACACCATCACTGTGGGCATGGGGACACTGCTGTGGGCGTGGCTACATCGCTACCATGGCCTGTGGGGCACAGGGATACTGCTGTGGGCGTGAAGATACAGCCATGGCGTGGAGCTATTACCACCCTGGGCAGGGGTACATCACCACCATGGGTACAGGGGGCACAGGGCATGAGGATACCATCAATGTGGGCATGGGGAAACCACCACCATGGGCACAGGGGGCATAGGAACACTGCTATGGGCACAGGGACACAATCATGGGCATGGGGACATCAACGCTTGGGCACAGGGGACATGGGGACACCACCATGGGCATGGGGACATAATCACTGTGGGCACCACCATGGGGTAGTCTCCTTTTATCCAGATGATGTTGGGAAGCTGGATGATCTATGATGAGGTCCCTGCTACCTGTTGTGCTCCTAAAAGGATGAAAATGAGGACTTTTGGTGATGACAGTGGGTGAGGGTATCCAGGGAATGTCTCCTCCCTTTTGTGCGGGCAGAAAACTGAGGGCTTGGAAGAAGTTTTGAGGTTTCAGGGTGGAATTATTTCATGCTAGGCAGCCTAATCCATCTCTGGAGTGACCCTGCTCGGGGCAGGAGCTGGACCAGAGACCTTCAGAGATACTCACTCACTGTGCCTCCATATTTCCTTAAAATAAGGAAATTATTCCCTATTTAAAGGCTTTTACTGGATTGATAACATGAAGGCAATGGTTTTGGGACCCCAGAATATCTGGGAAACAAAGCCCTTCCCTGTGATGGTGTGTCTCCATGGGGCAGGCAAGCCTCTCCATGGGGGTTTCCTCTTTGACTCAGTTTCCTCACCTGGAAAATGTGTTTTTCTGGGGATCCCCAAAGAAAATTTTGGGATTTTCCCAAAATTCCCCCTCGAGGACGTGGGGATGGATGAGTGAGGGACTTGAAGTTACCTGTTTTTGACCGCACAGCTTGAGTGGCCATGGTCCCCAGGGACACACCGATGGCTCACCCTCTCTCTCCCAGGACATTCCTTTGCATGTGCCAGGGAGGTGTGGTTCCCCAGGGAAGGGGCAGAGTGATGCTGTGCCATGCTGATGGGTGTTACACCTCATCCAGGGTTTCATCAGGCTCTGCTGGCCATCTGTGCTCCTCCATCCAAGAATCAGGGTGCAGTCCATACCCAGATGCCATACATCCCAGCCTGTACGTTCTCCATCCTTTCCCTGGGTTGCAGCATTCTCCTTCCAAGCATTTCTGAGAGCTGTCGTGCCCGTCCTCATCCGCTCTCCCACCTCAGAGTTTTCTGAGTAGAGCTGATGATATCTGGTGAGACATTTATCCCTTGAGAGCATGCAGGAGGAGTTTTCCAGCCCTTAAGCAAGGGAAGAAAAAAAGGATGAAAGGATAAAACAACACAACCCAGAAGAACAGGGAGTGGCACCAAATTTGCTGATCTCCTCTCTCTCCGTGGCCTCTGGTGCAGAAGGAAAATGAGGTGGAGAGAGTTGGCTGCTTATGGATGGCCCCAGGAGCAGGAGCAGGCCCAGGCTGTGTGTCCTTGGGCTGACCTCTGTTTTGGGGTCTTCTGGGCAGAAGCACTCTTCTGAAGGATGCAGGGTCAGCGTGGCTGTGGGTGATGTCCCTGGTGGGATCTGCTGTGGGGCTCGGTGCTGACACAAGTGCTGTGATATCAGCATGTTACATCACTCCTAATCCTTTTAGAGGGAGCATGTTTGGTTCTCCAGGTCCCATCCTGAGGATCTGAACTAGCCCACTCCAATGGACCTAATCCTTCTCCAACAGTGAGGAAGGACCAGGGATTCCTCTGTGTGTGGTCTGTCTCCTGCCCCTGGCTGCTCCTCCAGCTTCCTGTGCCCACCAAGGACCTCTCAGTCTTGAAGAAGTTTCAGCCTTTTGTGTCTTGGGAGCACTTTGGAAGTTTTAAGAGCTCACCAGATGTGGTTTTCCTCAAGGATACACCAGTTGCTGTGTCTCCCTGCATAGGGCACCTAAGACTTAGCTTGCTGGGACCTGTGTCCCCAAACCAGGCCTCCAGCAAGTACCCAAAGCCCCAGCGCTGCCTCCTCTGCCCTCAGGGATGCTGGGAGCCCTCTGGGACCCCTGCTGGGTTTGCCTTTGCCTGAGGAGGGAGGAAAAGGTGGAATGTCAAGCTTCCCCCACTCACCAACCGATTTGTCCTCTAGGAGATTAGTCCCTTCCCTGGCTTATGGGGGGATTTGCAGCTGCTCCATCTGCTCGAACCCAGTGGATCAGCGCGTGCCAGGGAGGAGCAGCCAGAGCCCAGCTGCTGTTTCCTCTCCCAGGCATCCCAGGGAAAGGGTTGCACCCTGTTTTGGGCATTTCTGGCTATATCTGTTGGAAAGGAGCAAAAATCCCTGGAGCAGGTGAAAGTCCTGCTTGGAATGGGGTTTAAACCCAAGAGTGTTGATGGAGCTGATGAAAACCATGTGGAGCAATGGCAGGTTTTTTAAGCTGCTTTTTAGGCTGGTGGAAAGCCTTGAGGATGCTTCAGGATCTCCCCTTTCATCCAGGAGAGTCCCAAAGAGATGATTTCCCTCTAAATCCATTTGGCCTTTGGGAAAGCAGGCAGGCGGGTGGGGAGGAGAGCATCTCAGTGTGGATTTTCCCACACTGCTGGGGATCTGGGGGAAATGGAGGTGTTTGCTGGCTCACAGGTACTTTCAGAGCCAGGTTTTCCCAGGAGGGAAAACTGGGAGGCAATAGGGGCAATACAGGGCTCTCCCTTCTCCTGCTCCGTCGCTCCTGTCTTGTCACCAGGCACCAGTTGAAGGTGATGGGTAGCAAAGAGGCTGGAGGTGAGTTAGGAAGGAGCTGGTGACAAGTGGGCTTAGGGAGGCTGGATTTATAGGGACTGACTGAACTAGGTTTGTGGAAGTGGCGGGAGGGAGCTGCTGGGTGATGTTGGGGGCTGGGGCATTGCTCAGTGCCATCCGACTCCCAGGATGTAGGGACCCTGGGGACACAGCAGCCCATGCTTAGATACCAGCTGAGAGAAACTCTGATATGCTGCTGGACCCAGGAATGTGCTCCCTGCCATGCTGCTGCCTTTTCATCAGGCATGGGGCCACATGGGACCCTGTCAGACCCCTCCCACCTCCCAGAAAGCACCAGTTTCTCTTCTAACCTGGCAGAAAATCACAAATAGGGGAGATTTGGGCAGCGTAGATGAGATGCTGAGATGCCAACACCGTCCCCATCCAGCTCACCCACCCCTGTGGAGCCCGGGGGTGACCGGTTTCAGCCCTCCATCTCCGTTTTCCTTCCCTTGCTGTTTCGCCCAGAATACCCGATGGAGGCTGCCAGGTGTCAGCTCGGAAATCTTTTAACTTTACCTCGTCTCCCCAAATGGACAATGTCTCCGCTCATTAGGTACCCGCCCAGGGGGCAGATGTCAGCTCCACTCATGGCTTTTCTCAGCTCATCTCTGCCCAGGCTCTTGACGGCTTCGGAGCGCTCAGGTCCCATCACGTCACTCCAGCTCTGCCTGCGGGGCCGCCCGCTCTGCCTGCCCGGCGGCACCTCATCTCCGACCCCCCGCCCCGGCCTCGTTGCCTCCCCCTCTTCAGCAGTGGGGTTTTCAAGGATTTTTAGTTAAAAGGCCAGAAAATCACAGGCACCAGTGGCACATGTGTGTGTGTGCGTGTGTGTGTGTGTGCGTGTGCGCAGAGCTGGAATTGGTTTTCCTTGCCCAGGCAGTGCCTGGGAGGAGAAGCCAGCTCTGAATCAGGTCTGCCCTTTGAGGCTGATGCATCCCGACAGCTTGTTCACTGGGACATTAAAATCATTGCCCCTGTCTGCGTAAAACACCCGGGAAGGTGGATGATGGGAACACAGGTCAGGGGAGGATCGTTCTCTCCCCTGCACCACGAGCAGCGGTGCTGAAAACCCCAAACGGCAGAACAAAGCAGATCCTGGCGATGTGAGGGCTGCTGCATCCCAAATGGATGGAAGCAGGGTCCTCTCCAACATGAAGGGGGCTGGCAGCCTGGGGGGACAATGCAGATGGAACCATCTCACTAATGTTCCCATCTATAGGGTGTGCTATAGCTCAGGCTTTGGTGATATGGTGGGAGAACATCCCCATCCCATCCTATTTTGTCCCAGCCCCATCCCCATCCCATCCCCATTCCATCCCATTCTGTCTCATTACATCCTATTCCGCCCTATCCCCACGCCATCTCATCACATCCCATCCTGTCCTGTCCCAGCCCTGTACCCATCCCATCCCTATTCCATCACATCTCATCCCATCCCAGCGTTGCCATCCCATTCTCATTCCCATCTCACCTCATCCCATCCCTATCCCATCCCATCTCATCTCATCTGATCTCATCTCATCCCAGCCATTCCCATCCCCATGCCATTCCAGCCATCCCTCACCACTGCACAGCATTTCTTCCCAAAGACCTGGAATTTTACCTGGAGGGTCACAGCAAAGCCAGAGGACAGCTCCTAGCTCTGTGCTTTCTGTGGAGCTTGGACCTCACACAGGTGCCCAATGGTCCCAGATATCCCAAGGAAGGTTCCCAATGGGCATAGACAGCCAAGAACTCACCGGTGAGGGTAAGCTGAAGTCTTGAGTTTGAAGGAGAGGCAGGGTGGGTGTTGGAACAGGCTTTGGTATTTTTGGGAAGTGGGAGTGGTATGGAGAAGGGGATATGGGAAAACCTGCTGGTATTTGGGATGGTAGAATAGGGCATCCTACCGTGCCTGAGCAAAAGCAGGGATTTTTCACAGTCCCGTAGGATCAGGCTGGGCATGAGCAGGAAGCACACACACTTCCTTCAACTTGGCATCCTGTTGATGCCATGTGGTCAAACCCTCTTTGTAGAAGGTTTGCCCGTGTCTCTGTGTTTCCTCCTTTTCCATCCAAGACTAAATTCCTTATATCCTCAGGTGCTTTTACCTGGGAGCAATAGGTGGGATTTGCTAGGATCTGGATGTTCTGCTGTTCAGAAATTACTCTTTCAGCATCCTGAGTGACTCTTGTGAACATTGCTGACCAAATTTCCTGATGGGACATAGTCCATGAAAGCTAGCAGGCAAACTGGCCGTGCAGGGATGGAGCCATGCTCTCCACCACTATGGATCAGGAGATGAAAAGCTTTTGGTGGGATAAGCTTGCTGGTGCCTCTCCCAGCACCAATGCGTGCTTCACTGAAGTGAACAACCAGGAAAAAAATATAATTTACCCCTTTGCTTGTACTCTCAGGGCAGATACGAACTGCAGGGGCTTTGGCCATGCTGGAGAGAGGATTTGGGAGTTGGTGGTGAGGATGTTGGTCTGCCAGCAGCCCAAATGTTTCTTGTCCATCTCGTGATGCCTTTTAAGACAATTCCTGAGTGTTTTGCACTGGTCATTGATGAGCAAGGAGCCACTGTTGTGTGATGTGGGGACACAGGCAGTTGACACAGATCCATATCCACGTCTGCTGGGTGGCTGTGCCCAGCAGAAGCTTCTGGAAACAGCCCCACTGGAGATGTCAGAGGATGCTTGAAGCAACCATGGCCAAGATGTGCTTTGCAGTGCTGAGGTTTCTGCTCGGAGGCTGCTTGTGGGTTACCCGAGGATCACTCTTACCTGTGCTGGAAGTGAGGTTGTCCCAGCATGGCACCAGTCCTCTGGGAGACACAGGTACAGGTGTACTTGCAGGTGACCTGCACCTTAATCACAGGGAACACCACGTGGGTTCAGGACTGTGGGTTCAGGACCATGGGTTCATGGCTGGGATCTCACCCTGCAGCCTGTGGTGGAAGAGAGGAAGGAGTGTAACATAAGAAGGAGCAGAGCTGCTGGGAGATGGACCAAGATTTGATTAAGAAAACTGCTGACAAATTCCTTAATGCTGCATTCCCTGGTTGCTTAAGCCTTGGCTTGGGATAAACTCAAAACTATGACCTGGAAGCCAAATACAATCTCTTCCCTCGTGAATTTGTGGGCTGTGGGTTGTTGCTCTATGCCCACACTGGCAGTGGGGAGAAGGCTTGGGGTTTCCTTGCAATGCCTTGTCCTTCCAGCATCCTGGATCCTTGTCTGAGCCCCCTTGTGCATGGGTAATATTGATGAAGCTAGTACAATGGTCAGGATTCTTCCTTCTTTTTCTCAATCCTGAAATCAGTGACCAGCAATTTGTACTGATTGGAATAAAGCAATTACCGAGGTTTCCTCTGTTCCGGGCTGATCTGCCTTTGTGCTTCCCTGTTCCTCATGTTGCCCTCAGCCACGGCAGCAGTGCTGGCAGGATGCTCTTGTTCATTCTGGAGGGTGGGACTGGCTGGGCACCTCAGGCTGTTGAGATGTGCTGTCTTCCAGATCCTTCCCTGCCACCTCCACTGCTGACCCACAGCCCCACGGGATCCCTGGCCTGTCCCTGCAGCTCCTCCAACGGTGAGTCACACTTTGGGTTTTCCATCCCTTCCAATTTTTTTTTTTTTTGCCAGAGTCCATGGGGAAGGATGTTACAATTGTGACAGTTAGGGGGATTCAAAATTTATTTGGCTTGTGTAGGTTCAGTGGAGAGGAGTGAACCCTGAGGAATCTCAAGGTCCATCTTGGGATGTGTCCTGATTGCAGGTGACACCAGCTGGGGATGCAGCCGCTACCTTGGAGGACATGGAGAGACCTATAGGATGTTTTAGGGAAAAAACATGGAATTCTGAGGACAGCTGGTCGCTGAAAGAGGCTGCGTAGTCTCCATCCTTGGAGGTTTTCAACCCCCAAAGGGATAAAGCCCTGGGCAACCTGCTCTGATCTTAGGGCTGACACTGCTATGAGCATCAGCAGGACTGAAGACTGACCTCAGGAGGTCCCATGGGCTCCCCTCCCACTGCCAGGCTCCTTCCCATAGCAGGGAAGTGCCCAGGTCACTGGGGATGAGCACAGAGGTTGCTGAGTCACCAGGAAGAGGAAGATTTTCCCTGTTAACACACAAGCTGCCTCGGCACATTAAGAGCAGCACCAAGTCCAAGCAAGGAGTGGGGTCTGCTGCTCACCCACCCTACTGCCCAGGGAATATTTTAGGCAATGGAGAGACTTTCCTGCCCTCTGGCACTCGATTTATTAGCAGCTCAGGCTGCTCCATTGATTGTATTGACGGGTAGTGCATGCCCCAGTTAACTTATTGGAAGCAGCAGCACAGATACAGCAATAAAAATAACCCGGCACCCCATGTCACTGAAACATGCTGGATGATTTCCATCATGGTTGGATTTCTGGGTGGACCACTGGGCTGTGTTCACCTGGGGGATCCCAGGCATCCCCTCCTCCACAGAGCAGCGCTTTGGATGATTTCACTTGATGGACTCTGAGGATCTGCCCAAACCTGTTTGGAATGTAGAGAAAAATATTAGGTGGGGCTTACCTACCTCAAACACAACCTGGAGGTGATGCTCCTGATCATTTTACCCCCACTCCTAAACCCAGTCTATGTTTTACTTCTCTCTGAAATTCACATTAAGCAGCTGTTGGGTGTCCTTCCTCTGTGCTGTGCTAACCTCTGCCATGTCCTGGTCTGCAGGCCCAGGCCGTGGACTGCTGGGTTCCCCACCCCAGCACTCAGCATGCCCTTTTCTGGTGCAGCCAGACCCTCCCAGGAATCACTCTGGAGCTCAAGGCCATCCTGCAGGGTAAGGTAAGGTCAGTTCAGTCTCTTTCAAAATCAGAGCATCCCAAAATGGTTCGGATTGGAAGGGACCTTAAAGACTGTCTTGTTCTACTCCCCTGCCATGGGCAGGGACACCTTCCACAAGCCCCGTCCAACCCAGCCTTGAACACTTCCAGGGATGGGAGAGCCGCAGCTTCTCTGGGAAAATCCTGGAAAGGGTCTTTGCAGCTCCCTTAGGCTATAAAACAGGGAGGATGCTGGGCCTCTCTCATCCGTCTCTGCAGGTCTCCCATCCTGCTGTCTCTGCCCTTGCTACCTGCTTTCCACCATGTTGGTCATTCCATTAAAACCAGCTAAAGAGCTAAGCTGGGAAGTGCATAGGCAGAGTGATTTTCATCAGCCACTCTGCTTTTGTGACTAAAATAGATCCGTGTTGGCCCGGGGCCATCATGTTGTCCCAGGCATTGACTGGCACGAATGGATGGCGGGGCAACATTTTCCATTAGCGAAGAGGAGGACATGCGTCTCCGGGGGAGAAGACAGCTCCATAAAGCAGAAATGTTGTAGCAGCAGAGAAATCCACCTCTCTTTTCTCTCTTTTTCCTTTTAAAAGTGTCACTTATTCCTGTTTTCTGCACGTAAAACCCTGGGAGAGACTGGCCAGAGCAACACCCTACACCTGCGACAGGATGGTGTGTTTTAGAAAAGGGGATGGAGGTTTCTCAGAGGAGCTGCAGGTGACCCAGTAAGGTGCAGCAAGAGTAGAACTTGCCAAAAAAACTGTGAGGAGGTTTATCGATGGTCTAGTGATGTGGGGGATACTGGTTATGTCCGGTCATGAGGTCTCTGTCTGCAGCTCCGGCTTGCTATGAGCATCCTCTTACAAACGCATCCATCCGTAGAGGGATTTTTGGGCTGGAGGGTGGCCTGAAAGCCATGAGCTGAAGGAAGGATGCACTTGGGAGTGCATCCCTGGAGGTCCCTGTCTCTTCCCTGCTTGCTGGCGTAGCAAATCTTGGGGAAGGGATCCCCCACTACCAACCCCAGGAAAACCGGGACATGTCTTTTCCAGGGCAGCTCAGCATCCAGTCTGGGACCAAGTCTCCAAACTGTCCAGCAAATGCATTTTATTCTCTGGCTTTAGTGAAGACACTTTTTTGCAATAAGTAGTTGTTAAAGTTATTGTTCATTTGGGTGAACATCATAACATCCTGCAGCTCTCACCTCCCTCCAGGAAGTTCTCTGACATAATTTTTCTACCTTCTCATGATCCCTGTCCAACATCCCATCTCTTCTCCCAGACCTGTGTCCGGGCCCCTCTCCCATATCCACAGATGGGAGAGAAGCCTGGTGCCTGGCTCTGTCCAAGCCCCCCTCAATGCTGTGTCTTGGACTTCTTGCCCCTTGGGATTTCATCCTCGGAACTCAAGACTGAGACTGTGTGTGTGTGGTACCATGACTATTTTATAGAAAAACTCCAGGTGGGAGGGACACCTGGAAAAAGACATGATGGGATTCTTGGAGTTGTCCTGTGCCAGGCCAGGAGCTGGACTCGATCCCTGTGGATCTCTTCCAACTCAAGTATATTCTATGAGTCTGTTTTTGGAGACCACTTTACACTGGGAAAACTGCTGCTGCTCCATCTCCACTCCATGTGATGGAGTGAGCAGTCACTGCTGATGCTGGAAGCTGGAGATGCTGTGGGGTGCTGGGGTGGGAATTGCCTATTCTGGCAAGGGAAAAGGCTGTGACACGAGGCTGCAGCGTGGTGATGGGGCTGTGCTCTCCAGTGGCAAACCATTTCCCAGTTTGACCCTTCTGCTTAATCTGAACTTGAAGGTGAACGAGCAGAGCTCACTCATCGATCCGGGACGCGGCTGATGAGTGCCATGCCCTGCGGAGAGCTCAGCCCCAGCGCCAGCTCCCGCTCTCACCCTGTTTTTCCTGCCTCCCCTTCACGCCTTTCCAAAGCCATCAGTCAGAGTGTGGCACCCCAGGCCACCGACCTTGCTGGAGGCCAGGGGGACAACATATAGGTCCCTGCAGAGAGCTGCCCCGCTGTCTGAAGGGCTTCTCCCAGCTGCCACCGCCACCTCTCTGCTGCCGGTAAGCCTGGCATCTGCCTGCCATCAGCTCGGGGGTGCGGGGAGGCACAGAACAAGGCAAATGTGTTGCTGGCCATAATGCCAGGAGTCATGTTTTTAGCAGGTAGTGACGTTATCTGCCAAGCTGTGCACTGACTCTCCTGGTTTAAGGGGTCTGATGTCTTAATGTGGGCAAAATATAACTTGAATCATCTCTGCGCTGCTCTTAATCTTTAGCTAAAATGCCACATAAACTGCCAAATTGTATTTTTTTGACCCGTTAGGAAGCAAAACCTCATTTTAGGTTGGAAACTTAGAATTCGTCTTGCTTAATACGTAAAAAGCTTGGGTTTTGGGGAAAGGAAGATGATGCACCTTCCCTTCACATCTTCCGCGCTTTAGCCACAGATTTTTTTTCCCGCAGCTGAAAATAACAAACCATTTTAATCTAAGTATTGCTTGTTCTGATCTTTTAATCCAGCTTGCTTTCTATCAGCACAGCGGCCTGAAATGATTTATCCACCTGCCTCTCTATTATATAATTATTGGGAAGATTACTGGGGAGTCAGCTTTAGCTGGGCATCCATCGCTGGGGAAGGAGGATGGGGCTGGAAGGTGTGAGGGGGTTCATGGAATCACAGAATCATGTAATGTTTTGGGTTGCAAGGAGCCTTAAAGATCATCTGGTTCCAATCCCCTGCCATGGGCAGGGACACCCTTCACTAAGGGTTTCTTCTCTCCCTTTGCACCTTGGCGATTGGAAAACATGGAAGAGGGAAGCAGCAAGCTGAATGCTTTGTGCTGGGTCTGTAGTTTGCATCTGAGTATGGAAAGTCCCTCAATCTATATTTGTTGGAATTAAATGCCCCATGGTCTGGCTGGTAGCTGGAGAAGCACGACCTTCCAAGACAGAGAGGATTTGGGTGAAACTCTGCACTTCTTCACACTTTTTGGGGCATTTTTTGGCTTTACTTGGGGTTTTGGGAACAGCATGGTGAGGCAGTCCATCCTTGGGAAGAACCTGGAACTAGGGGCTGTGCTCCTGGTGCCTTCCCATCCCTGTGCAGAGCTATGAAGGGGGAACATCTGCAAGGAAGAACCAACATCTGGGATGGTGGTAGCGCTAAGAAGGGATGGAGGTGGTCATGGCTGTTTCACCACAGCCCAAGCCTTAGGTGTTATGCCTGGATAAGAAGGGCTTGAGCCCTTGGGTGATGGGGTGGCTGCTCTGCAGAAGTGACATCACTGACATCCAAGGGCTGATGCCAGAGGTAGATTCCCTTGGAGCTTTCCACTGGCAGAGGAGATGAACAGGTGTATCACTGTCATGGCACGGTGGCACAGCCAGGGGTAGGCACAGCCAGGTGGAGACTCGGCTTGCCAGAAAAATGCAGCTTCTAAATGCTGTGAACCTATGGGCTTGAAATTTGATGGAAAAAACCACAAGAATGTCTGGGGCTCAAAAGTTCCTTTTCCCTTCCCCAAACTGAATGTCTGGGCACCGATGACCCGCCCTGGTCACTGAGTAAAGGACAAGACATGCTTGGCCTGTGGACCAAAACTGTGATGTGGTGGCTCAGAACTGGGACAAGGAGAAACCTGAAGCACCAGTCAGAATCAGGGGCTGGGAGCTGTGGCTTGGTCTTCCTTGCTCTGCAAGGTCTCAGGGACCTTTATGGGGCAGAACATCCCCAGAACTGTGCTGTGTTTTGGGCTTGGAGAGTGTTTATGGGGGCACATATTGAAACGCTCTTTGAGGCTGGCATGGCCATGGGGCAGTGGGAGCAGGATATGCCCACCTGGCGTGTGTCACACTCCCTCCACTGCTTTTGGTCCTTCCTCTAGGGAGCCAGCTGAACTCTGGGATGTGCAGGCAGGGCTTCAGCCTGGTCCTTCCCACTGTGCTGCTGCCTCTGAGATGGAGGGTTTAGCAGAGCCCTCCTCTCCCTCCCAGAGGCTCCGTCTCTGGAGTGAGTGGGCAGGCACCCTATAAAGCATGCCCAAATTCCCCCCTGCACACAGGCAGTGCACTGGTGCTCATCTTGTGCCGAGCTCCTTCCTCCTTCGTGTTGGAAGCGTTGGCTAGTTCACCCTCATCGCCTCGAGGCATCCAGATTTGCTCAGTGGCCTTTAAAAAAATAATAAAAATAAATAAATAAATCAAAGCCCATGAAATGACAAGAACATCAGCAGTGGGTGCATCCCCCTTTCCTGCAAACCCAGGGATTTGGGAGAAAATAGGTCATGTGCTCTTCATTCCGAGCCACGTGGTGGATCTCCCAGGACCAATGAGGTTGGGAGCCCTTCTGTGCCGAACGGCGGAGTAAAAAAAAAAAAAAAATCACTGGGATTTTTTCCCCCCTGTAGCATTTTTCATCCTTTCCAAACGTGAAAAGACTGGCCATCTGTCTGGACCCCCCTCCCGCCAAATCGGCACGAAAGCGGCTCTTTGGGGAAGGTAAGGAGATTTAAAAGGTTGTCTTGGTGGAAGACCACCCGCTGCGGGCAACTTTTCCTACCAGTGGAAATCAGGGAAGAACCATGGAACGAGTTGGGTCTAGGGCTCTGGTGTGGGTCGGGAGAGCTTTGAATGCTTAAGAGCAGTTTTAAGTGAATCTCATGTAGAGGAAATTTAAGTCTGCGGCAGAGGGAGGTGGGATTATGGGAGACGTCGGAGCACGAGCAACGGGGTTCCCTTAAGTTAGCGACTGCTCCCCAAGTCTGTCTTAGGAGATATTTGCAAAATATCATTGGAAAATTACTTTGCTGAATATTGTTTGCAAATTTTGACAAATATTGTTGCGAATTTGTTTTGCAAAATTTTCGTTCTCATAGTATGTGCTTTATTTTTAATTAAATTCCCTTTTACCTGTGTCTGGCGGCTAACGTCAAAGATTGTCTCCCTATATAGGGAAGAGTCCATCTCTGCCCTAACCAGAATATCCAGCTATTCCTAAATTCTGTGATTTACAGCTCAGACTTTGGACAGTGTCATTTGTGTATGCGCTTGGGTGGGAATGGCACAAATGGAATTGCCTTCAAGAAACAGATACTGACATAACAGAGATGTTAATCATGTCTTAGTCTGGCAATGTAATAAAACCCCCAATTCTGATTCATTTGATTTTTACCTTCTGCTTTCATTTCCATTATTTTTAAAGTATCTTTATTTTTTAATTCCATTTCCAGTATTTTTAAAAATATTTTGATTTTTAATTCCATTCCACTTCCATTAATTTTTAATTTTAAAAATAGTTTTATTTCTTAATCCTATCCTATTTCCATTCTTTTTTTTTTCCTTTTGCCGGGGAAATTTGATTTGTAGAGAGGAATATCCTTCAGTGTGATGCTCGCTTTGTTTTCTGATACCCCTCAGATACCCATTTTCCTGAGGAAACCTGAATTCCTGATATCATCACATTTCTGTTGCATTTTCTTTGGTTACATCTTTACTTCATAAGTAGAAAAATTAAATATTAGTTGCAAAAGTCATAGAGGACTTAAAAGCTGTTGAAATCAATCCCGAAGTATCATCTCATTGTTATAAAGGGAAAATAGTCTTGGATATATTTTTCTCATAACCTGAGTTTTCTGGAATAATGTATTTTGAATGTGAACCGTCTTAGAAAAGCTGATTTTTTTTAGTTGGAAGTTATGTCCTGCTTAAAAATAAACGAGAAACAGTGGATCAAGGACGTTGTGTTTAAGTTTCCGTAAAATGATTGACCTTTGTTTTGACAGATGCAAGGACAGATGCTGGGCTACATTTTGATACAGAAACCCAACTCTGAATTAAAAAGAAAAGGCATTTTTTCCTAATAGCTGGGGTTTTGCTCTTAATACAAAATTCCAAAATAATTCAGTAATATTTTCGAAGCTCTTAATCTCAGACTTCCCTCCTTCTTTTGTAGATTCATTTATTTATTTTTGGTGTTCTCAGATACAACAGCAAATTTTTCTTCTTGGGAAATAACCATAAAAAATGTTCTTTTAATCTTACTGAATTAAGAGGACATTTATTTCTGAAGAAAAAATGGTCATTTGGAGTGGGGGAAAAAAGGCCAGGAGGAAAAATCCCTCTTTAAATGCTTTCAACATTATTTTGATTACTTCAAAATGTCGTAAGGAAGCTGCAGGAATTTAGCGCGTAGGATGAGGAAAGAGGAATGTTGTCGGGATCGGTGGAGGACCAAGCCAGCACCTGTTTGGGGTGGCAGCGGAGGGGACCGGGGGGCAGGCACGGGGAGATGCCCACCCTTCACCTTGTGGGATTCTCCGCTGGGTACCAGCCAACGGTGCTGGTTCCCTCCCTGCCTTGGTGGTCCCAGAATTGCTTTTCTCAGAGGATGATTTTTTTTCCCCAGGCACCCTCTTGGAAAATGGGTGTTTGCCATGGAGCAAGCAGAGAGGGCACCTTGCCGGTGGTGTGGCTCCCTGTGGCATGGGGGACACATGCCCAGCACACTGGGATGAGCTTGATCCGACTGGCAGCAGAGCACTTGTAGCCGTGGCTCCAGTCTGTGTCTGCCTTTGGAGAAGCAGAGGGTGGTTTCTAAACCCGCAGGGTGACACATCTACCATTGAGCCCCCCCGATCCTGCAGCATGAGGGTGGGTGACAGCCCACATGGCATGAGTCTGCCAGTTCTCTACAGCTGCTTTTTGGCCAGCTGAGTTGGAAAGCAAATTTAAAGGCTTCCACAATTGGTGAGGGCTGCACTGAGCTTTTTTCCAGCTTCCTGCTGAATGCGTCCATCCTGGTGCTGCGATCACGCACACACACATGTATCTGGTTTAATTTCTTTATTTAATTTGGGGTTTGCTGAATGAGCTCGCAGTCGGCAGTGGGTGCACCCTGCTGGCACCAGACCCCCTCTACCCAACAGATGCAGTGTCAGAGCTGCCTGGATACCACCCATGGCAGAGGCAGGTCGTGGCATCGGTGGCATATCCCCTGTGGATTTTGGCAGAGACCCACGGCCTCACATTGCAGTGGCTGTGCCCTCACTGCCAGGGCCAGGTCTGGGGACAGGGACAGCTGTGACCCTTTCTGGAGTAGCCCCAATTCCCAGCGGAGCCAGTTCACCCATTCCCTCGCCGGGGTTTGGCTCCGCATTGAGACCCGAGGTTACAGAGGACCTACCATAGGAAGAAGGAGAGAGGAGAAGGCAGCTCTCCTTGATTTTAATCGGGGCTGAGGTTTAGCTGAAGTGAAAACAGATCTGGAGTGACAGTTTTGGAGCCTGCTGTCAGAGTCTGAGCGCAGCACGGTAGCGATCCACCCCCGGATGCCAAGGGCCCCCGTCCTCCTCCTCACAAGCCGAACCTGGGGAGAGGCACCACTGCAGAGTGCAGGATGGGGACCGTGCAGCACGGTTCCTCCGCTGGCACGGCCACCAGACAGCCTTGTCACACACCACCCCTGCATCCTCCTTCCTCGCGGTGCTTTTGCCTGGGGACAATGTCAGGCAGGACGTGGCCATCGGCGTGGCATCACCCCCCACTTCCTCCAGCCCCGTGCCAATGGATGCTTGAAAAAGGAAGGATGGTGTTAGTCTGCACCCTCACTGATCCACTTGGGATGCCAGGTTGCTTCTCCAGGGCAGGGAGAGACAAGAGTCTCTCTTCCCACATCTTCCATCAGTCGCCCATTCCAAAAGGACATCTATGGCTGGGATGAAAGTCATGGGTTTGGGCTTGTGGAGGAATGGCACAAGCAGAGCACTGGATCCAACTGGGATTTGTGGGACCGGGTTGGTTGTGGCTCCCCTGTCACCCTTGCTTGGTCGCCATGCATTTTACATGGAGGGGACCAGCAGAGTGATGCTGTACCCAATCTGTCCCTTATGTCCCTGGCATGGCAGCTGTGGGGAATGGGAAGACCTGTTCCCCCATTCCTGGATCAGCCTGAGTGCCCCAGGTGCTTTGAGAAGTTGGGTGGCACTCATGAGAGCAACCCCAGACCCCCATCTTTCTGTCCACCAGCTCCTGGACAGACCCCTCTGGGGCAGCCATGTGCTCCAAGTCTCATCCCTGTTTCCAGGGATTAGAGAGATGGAGATGGGATGAGATGAAGCAGTAGATTGCTTTGCTCTCAGGATGAAGGGATTTGTGGACTGCCCTCAGCTCAATAGATTGAAAATGGAGGGAAGTAGATTGAAAATGGAGGGAAATTATTGGGATGATGCTGCCTGTGGGATTAAAACCAGGGCAGCCAGCAGGGTCTGGAGGAGGAGGGGAATGAGGCAGGTCGTGGATCAAGGGGGGGCCACAGGATGCCTGCTGCTGTGCACTGTGGGGAGATGCTCCTGGTTGCATCCTCATCTGTTTCAGAGGATGTGCTGGAAAGTGGGTGCTTTCTGCTTTCCTGGGACCCTGGAGGGGCTCTCCTCTCAGCTACCCCCCAAGTGACAAGGATGCTGGGAATGTTCCTGGAGCTTTTTGCAGTGCTGCGTCTCTCATTTTCAGACTGCTGGAGGACAAGCCACTTGTCCCTGGAGGTCCACACATCTCCCTGTGGTCTCTCCTTCTTTATGAGCATCCAGCATGGATCTGTGACTGTGAGCATCCTTTTTGGGGAGTCCTTTGGGTTCTCCTAAAAAAAGGGCATCTAAAAACTGACACTTAGGGGACGGATATTTGATTGTCTCACCCCTTGGGGCATGTTTCCAACTGTGCTGGCATCTTTTGGGCACGATATGGGTCCTTTGGAGCTGATGCACAACCCTGGCAGAGGGTTGGGGAATCTATCGAGGCATCTCCTGCTGTGAGGTGGCATCTCCTGCTGTGAGGTGGCATCTCCTGCTGTGAGGTGGCATCTTCTGGTTCCCATTCCTTGGCCTTTGGCTCAGGGGGAAAAACCCTAAATTTGGGGCATCCCTGAAGCATGACTGACCATAGGCTTGGCTCAGTGTCAAGGTTCTAAGTGCAGTTGTCCAACAGAAGTGAGCTTTATTTGCAAATACATGGATGTTTAGAAGATTAAAACAAGGATAACTGGCAGGATGGCATGGTTGTGGGCAAGCTCCTTTCCTGAATCTTCAGTGCAACTTAAGCCCCTCACTCAAGACCCTGTCTCCTGCCATTCCTCCATCCTGCAGAGCCTTGATTCCTCCAGCTCTTTCCTGTGGGCCCATGTTTGCTGGCCCCAAGGATCTGGGGTTACTCTCTGCTGGCTGGCTCTCCTATGAAGACCCACTTTGCCATTCCTGGTTTCCTTCTGCAGATCCTACAAGTCAACCTGCCACTCCCAGCCACTTTCAGGTGGATGGGGAGCATTTCCTGTGTCTATGCACTTAACTGCACAGAGCTGTGTTCAATACTTTGCCTTGCAGAGCTCCATCTGATTTTTTTTCACCTTGCTAAGTTCATTTTGGCTTCTTGCTCTGCTCTCCAAAAGCTTCCCCCACATGGGTTGTCACCTGGCAGTTTAACAGGAGTGTCCCTGGTCAATGTTTTGGGAGGGTTTAGAGCATTTCCCAGCCATTTTCAAATGGTTTCGTGCACCACAGCTCCCTTCACATCACACAGGTTCTCCGTTCTCCACTGGCTTGGTCCAGCCACCCTCTGCGGCTTCCCATTGTCATGGGATGCAGTTCAGGGATGCAGTCGTGGAGTGTGGCACTGAAGCAGTCATCATCCTAGTCTCTGCAGTACAAGGCGATGACGTTTCAGGTTTGGGAATTTTTCCTATTGCTCGGATGCTGCAGCAGAATACGCCCCACTCTGCAGAGCTGAGCCCCGTGGCAGATCCAGGCTGAGATGCAATGCAGTGCTGATGGCTCTGCCTTCCTGAGTTGACTAGGGCACCTGGGGTGGGCGAAGATCAACCCAGTGCTTGGTCCTTGCTTGACCATCAGCAGCTCTGATGGATGCCCTAGCTCCCAACCTCTCCAAAATAATGACTTGGGCAAGGAGGAACAGCCAGTACTTCGGGAAAAAACTGTAATGGATTGTTTTTATCCATCCATTAATCTGCTGGCAGACCAGAGGAGAAGGAGTGATGCTCCTTATCCCTGGAAATGTTATTTTTTTGGCACTCATGGTCTTGCTAAAGGCTCACAGGCATCTGAGGATGCTCTTGGTCGCTGAGTCGTGATGGACCCAGCTGCAAAGAGCGTTGGCTCTCATCACCTCGTAGGGGGAAGTTTCTGATGCACTTACGCAGTTTGACGTTCCCTGAAAATACTATTTTCATTGGCAAATTGTTCCAAAAGTAACTAACAGGATGATTTGGAAGTGGCTGAATTAAAGTATGTGGTTCCCACCCCCTCCCCGCTCACCCCAGCCTTCCAAAATCAGCTTAAATTAAACAAATTAAATGACAACCTGTTATTCTTCCAAGCAGGGTTGGAATAACCTTGTTGAGGTGATGGTTTAACAGGTTCAAGGCGCTGGTTTTGCTCAGGGTCCCACAATCAATAAGCCCTGAAACTAGCCCCGACAAGGTTTTCTGGCTTTCACAAGGGCATCTAATAGCCTGCTGCCACTACATCACATTTTCCTCACTGGTCTGTGTCCAACCTCTGCTTGCAGCACCGCAGCAGCTCATGTGAGGGAATGGGAATTCTGCATCCTATTGATCTCTGCAGATACATCTCCCGTGTACCTAAATTTCCTCTAAACCTGGTAATTAACATAAACCTCAAAGTTTTATCTCCCACAGATGTATCAGGGCACAGAGGTAGGTGCTGCAATCCTACTGTCCTGTCCCCATCATCCTGGGGAGGTGGGTAGGGAAAAGCTGCAGCTTCATCCACTGACCTTCACACAAATATGGTGATAATGGCACTGCCAGCATGACAAAACAAGTCATTCTCCTCTGACTGGCCTTGCCTTGGTGGAGACTAAAGCCCGAGACCAGCTTGTGGGGTGTACCAGATAAAGCAGAAAACCAGGAAAGCAGCTGGGAATATCCTAGAGGGAGGGCAGGGAGCACAGCTTTGAGGGCATTTGGCTGGGGTGTGGCTGAGCCCACTTCAGTGTGACAGTGCTGGATCTCTGCATCACTAGTGGAGACATTCAGAACAAGAGGAAATGGCCTCAAGTTGTACCAGATGAGGTTTAGATTTGATATTAGGAAAAATTTCCCCATGGAAAGGGTGGCCAAGTGCTGGCAGAGGCTGCCCAGGGCAGTGGTGGAATCACCATCCATGGAAGTATTCAGAAAATGTGTAGATGTGGCACTTGGGGACATGGTTTTGCAGTGGAGCTGACACTGGGGGAACGGTTGGACTTGATGACCTTAGAGGTCTTTTCCAACCTAAAGGATTCTGTGACTCTGTGATCTCAGCTGGAGGAGAGCAAGGAAATGGGAGCAGGACTGAGAAAGAAACCTCCAGAGATGCCTGCTCTGAGGGTCAGAGCAGGGTCATTTGTCTCTCTTGATTCTTGAAAAGATCATGGGCAGGTGAGAGGCAGGAATATCCTGCTGGATGATGTACCAAGAGAACATGGGGCGTCTTTTTGTCTTTTTTGGTTAGAGATATCTAAAATATTTCCACTGAAGCTGGAGAGTAAAGAGAAGAAAAGGTCAACCAAAGTGACCACAGTTGTAGAAAATGGCAGCAGCTGGAATTGTGGCTTTATTCCAAAATGGCATTTGGTGTCACTCATGTAGATGATTTCTACTGCCCTCTCACAGCTTTGTCTTCCGACAGCTGATGTGTTTCCGTTTGGTTTAAGGGAATGCTTGAACTGGGTCTTCTGCCTGTTTTTTTCTCCTTCCACCCCCATCCTGACCTGGCCAGACTGCGTCATCTTCATAATCCCGAGCTGGCTGCCTCTCTGTGCTTCCCAGCCACTAAAACACAGCGCTGAAAACCACCGGATTAGGTCTTAACGGCAGGATCAAGTCAGCAGGAGATGAGTGGGGAGAAAGCTCCTGCTTACGCAGGTGGACAGGCAGCACTCCTAGAGAAAACAAGCTGGAAAGCCTAAAATGTCAGAAAAACATCTTCTTTCCTGGCCTCTCTTGCTTTTCTCTCCATTTAATACAGCTTTCATTTTCCAAGGGTCACAAAACTCTGGTCTGATTTTTGTGAAGACAGTATTGAGGGGTCAGAGGTGTCTAAACATTTCCTCCCTTTCAGAGGAAAATGTCTTGAGTGGTGGACGTTCTGTCCAAGATGTTAATTCCCAACACTAAATTCTGTGACCCCTACCAGAAATCTGGGCTGTGCCGTATCGCGGAGTGCTGGAGCATGCTGGGGGTCTGTGGTTGTCTGTTCCACCTGTGCTGGTGATGCTCTTGGAACACAAAGAGGCTGGGAAGTGTGTTGGATATTTTCTAGGGTGGCTTTGCCATTGAGCAGTGGGATGCTCCAGAGGAGGGTCTCAGGTGGCAGGTGGCACAGCATCCCTGTACTGACCAGTCCTGTGGCCACCCTGCTCTTTAGGTCATCCAGGGCTCTCAGTCAACAGGGCTCCGAGGTGTTGGAGTTTATCAGCCTACATTGACCAAGAGAAGTTGTGGCTGCTCCATCCCTGGAAGTGTTCAAGGCCAGGTTGGACGGGGCTTGGAGCAACCTGGGATAATGGAAGTTGTCCCTGCCCATGGCAGGGGGTGGAATGAGGTGAGCTTTAAGGTTCCTTCCAGACCAAACCATTCTGTGGTTCTATGATGCACCTGTGAAGAAAGTGTGATTTTTCTGGAGGCCGTGTGATGGTGAGGGGGGGTGATGGAGACTTTCTCTTCTGAGTTTGATTGGCAGAGCCTGTAAACTTTTCATCCAAACCTTTCAGGGAGGGGGTGGGTTATGCTGGTGGGACATCTTTGGACCGAGTTGTCCTCTTGAACATCCTCTCCTCATCTTGAACAAAACATTGCACTCCCCCCAAATGAATACCTGTATGAAGCAAAGATTCTCTCACACATGGCTCATGCACCCAGGGAGCCCTAGCAGTGCATGGGAGGAGGAAGAGGAGGAGGTTGAGGACTGGCTTCAGCAGGCATGGAGCCAGCAATATCTCCCAGCCCCTGCTGGAGCTCAGCTGAGCCCCATGCTGAGGGGGATAGCATTCCTGATATGATATCAGGGGTATGATTCCAGCATCCATTTTTCCAGCTCCTGTGTGGAAACCAGGCTGGAGAACAAAGTCCAGCCCAGAGCTCCATTTCCCTCCTCCTATTCTGCTTCATGTGCCATCTCCTGTCTAAGAGATGATCGTGTTATTAAATTAATTTAATACACAGAATTCAGATTTCCCCTAGTCAGAAGCTTTTGCTCAAATTTTTGGAAAGTGTCAGTATTTGTGAGGTATCAGCAAGCATAAATACAAGAGTGCCAGCTTAGGCAATTGCTCCAGCCTCTAAAAAATGGGAAAGGAGAAAAATTGGAGTGTGTATGTTTGCATGTGGGGAAAAGGAGTCTACCTTCTGTTCTGGGTTTCCATTTTCCTTCCTCTTCCTTGGTCACTGGTGCCTGAGCTGCTTTTTCAGACATAGGGAATTCCTGATAGATAAAGAAAATTTCCGAGAATTTAATATATTTAACCTCAAAACCAAGGAAGAGCCCAGACTGGCTCTGAGAACTGATGATATCTTCTCCAAGCACTCTCACAAAGGCAGGTGCAATTAAAAGGCTTATTTATTGTGGGATGGGATCACCCTTTGGATGGGCATTGTCCAGCTGTTTTGGGGCAGATCTCCCCTTGCTGAGGTGCAAAGACTGTTGGCTGCTCTCCGTGCAGGGAAGGAGGGTGCTCCAGTCCTCCGCCTGCAGTTGCCCAGGTGTGATGCTTGGCAGAGCCTGGCTTAGTTCAGTGTGCAGCTTCTCTTTTGGGGCCAAACTTGACGTTTCTGTCTCCTAATTCCACATCTATGACCTCTGTGGGGCTGCACCTGCTTCTTACTGAGTTGGAGTTGGGCCCTGGATCTACTCTATCCATTAGGCTGGATGTAATGGTGTCCTTAGGGCTTTCAAGTGGGTGGACAAAGGAGCCATTTCGAAGCTGCTGTGAACAAGGTGGAATACGATGGTGAAGAGGAAGAGTCCGAGATGGGTCTCTCTCCAGGCAGGGAACGCTCTGAAATGCTCAAAATGGGGTTTTGGGGGGTAATTTTTCCCAGCCCTTTGTCTGTGAAGAATGAGGTCTGTGGAGGGAGGCAGGCTCCCAGAGTAAATGCTTCAGCTCTGTTGTTCCCATCATTTCCTTTGAGCTCGTGAATCCCCCTATGAAACACTTACCTTTCACTAGTATGATTAAGAAAAGGCCAATGTAGCTTTCCTGCTCACTGGAGCATGAAGCGTGTTTAATTTAATAATGCTGATAAATCTTAAAGCCAGGAGCATTTGGCTAACGCATGACCCACTTTTTCAATCAATTGGAAGCATTTACATAACGGCCTGATGCAGGGTTCGTCCTGCGAGGGATGTGGAGCCAGGGATGGCAGACACACTCCCTATGGAAGGACAAGGGGGAAAGGCTTTTAACTGAAAGAGGGGAGGATTAGATGAGATTTTAGGAAGGGATTCTTCCCTGTAAGGGTGGGGAGGCCCTGGCACAGGTTGCCCAGAGAAGCTGTGGCTGCCCCATCCCTGGAAGTGTCCAAGGCCAGCTTGGACAGGGCTTGGAGCAACCTGGGATAATGGAAGGTGTCCCTGCCCATGGCAGGGGGCTGGAATGAGGTGATCTTTAAGGTTCCTTCCATCATTCTATGATTCTATGTCAAGCCAAAAGGTACTGATAAGGGTGGGAAGGAGAATATTTCTGAGGCAGAAGGTGATGCCATTGGAGACCAGAGTGATGGGAATGGGCTGAGAAACTATAACACATGGGCAGGGGCACCTTCCACTAGCGCAGGTTGCTCCAAGCTTTGTCCAACCTGGCCTTGAACACTTCCAGGGATGAGGAATGCACAACTTCCCTGGGCAATCTGTTCAGTGATCCTGTTCCAGTGTTCAGCTCATTTCATTTCTTATCCTTCTTGTGAGGATTTCATCTCTTTTTTCATTTGTAATATCCAGCAGCCTCAAGACCTGTGTTTACACATAGGTCACAAGCAACCTAATTCCCAGTGAGCTGGTGTCCTTTAGCTTTAGGGAATGCCATCTCCCTGCAAACCACATGGTTTTATCCATTTTAGGTTTCATAACAACCTCTAGAAAGAGGTTTTACATCAAACCAGTCTCCCAGCCATGGTTTGTGCATTGCTGTTGTTTATTCATCCCGACTTGCATTAAAGCAATACTTGAGAACTGGTTTATCTCCCATTTTTTTGATCATGTAAGTCCCTGTCTGAGCAAAGGGGAATGCCAGATGCTTGTAAGAAGGATGAAAAATCTCCCATCTGATACAGACTGAGAGATTAAATACCACAAGGGAGAATTGCTCCGTATCGCTCAGTGTTGCACGTAGAAGGATGCTGGCACCTCCCTCTGGGATGGGACTGCTCTCCCCATGCACTGGGCTGCAGGGACATTTCATATGCCACGTCCTTGTGCAGAGATACTCCTAAAGAGCCATCAGGAATGAAAGATGAAGGATTTGTTACCATTCAGTGATTTTTTTTTTCCCCTTTGCCTTCAAAACATAGGTGGCTTCCCTAGAGGGCAGAGGAGGAAAGAGGGAGACAATAGAAAAAGAAAGGAACATGGTTTCATTAGATACATGTAATATGAATGGCTGGAAGTGGTGTGGTCCACACAATGCTCAGCTGGGGAGCTCACAGGTCAGGATGTGTGGCAATCGGGATGCCAGTTCCATTCCTCCCCGTTCTGTGCTCCTGGAGTGACATGGATAGTTCCTGGCTACTTAAAAGCTGGCTTTTGGTTTTCTGAGCACCCATTCATGCTGGAAATGGTGAATTTTGGTTTGCTAGGTAGGTGCTGTGTGTCTTTTAAAGTCCCAGTTCAGCCACTGGTGTTTGGCCAGGCTGCTCATCCAATGCCCTGGTCCTTCATCCGCAGTTGCTTTTTGGCCGTGCCACCTGGGACACCGGAGTCTTTGCTCCCATGCTCTGCTGCTTCTGCAGTGTCCATCCCAAGCTGAGGAACCTGCCTGTTTTAAGAGCAAACCTTTCCCCTCTCTGTGCCCAGGTGATACGGCCGTGGTGCTGTCTCTGTGCCAGGGCTGCCCTCCCAGCTATTGCACGTCTCCCATCCCCTGGTAGGAAATGGAGTCCAAGGTCTCCGAAGGTGGCCTGAACGTCACCCTCACCATCCGACTGCTGATGCACGGCAAGGTAAGGGGCTCCCAGAGACGGGGTTTCCTCACAGATCCCTCTCCCACCTCTGCCTGTGCCCAAGTCCAGCCCCGCAGAGCATCCCAGCCCTGGGAAGAGCTGTCCTCCTGCTGATGGGGAGGGTGGTATGGTGCTCCTGGTCCCTCTCATACCTGCCCCCCACCCCGTTCTTCTGCTGGGGATGGTGTCCACCAGGTCTTTACTTCATTATGAGGGTGGGCCAGACTGTCATCACATTTTCTAATGTCAATTCCTTTGTTTCTGATGCTTTTTTTGTGTAGGAAGTCGGAAGCATCATTGGGAAGGTAAGGACGTCTTTTAATGCAGCATTAATGTTGTTGCCTGTACCTGTGATGTGGTAGATGCCAGTCACCTCTTCCCTGTGATGTCCTGAAAAGTCTGGGGTGCATGAGCTGGTTGCTGCATTTCTGAGCCAGAATTTAGGAGACACCCACACAGGGATCAAAGACCATTCCCCTAAAAACCCCACCAACCACCAGACTTCCCCAGTGCTGTTCCCAGCTGTTTCCCAGGGGTGATGACTGGGAGTTTGCAGTCATGTTGCTCAGATGTTTTAATCAAACAGCTTTATTAACAGATAATACAAACATCACATAGACCCATTTAAAATATAATTTAAATGGAGGCCACGGGACTCCATTTACCTTGTGCAGAAAAGCTTCACGAGGTGCTCTGCTCTCTGGTGCTTGTCATGGTGGTTTGGAAAGTCCTGGCTATATAGGATTAGGGGTTTTTTTGGGATGGTTTTAAAAGGCAGGTTTATGGTGGCAAAGATTTGAAGCATAAACATATTTTCCCTATATGCCTTATTTTTCCATCAGCCTGTTCAACTCTGGGAATATTCACAGTTGTGAATCTGTATATATATATATATCTTCTTTATATCTTTGATGATTTACACACTAATCTCTTTAGCTGTCCATCATGTGGGGATGCAGGGCCAGGCATCACTGAGCTGCCCATGCTTTTGGCTACGTGTTGCCGTGTTTTAGGGAGATGCATGTTTGGAAGGGTTGTTTTGAAGGTGGAAAGTCTTGGATTTTCAGTAATCGCCTGTTTTTCACTCTTATTCCAGAAAGGAGAGACCGTGAAGAAGATGCGTGAGGAGGTGAGTGACCTGCTCTGTGACTGATGTGTAGGAGGAAGGGAGAGCAGAGTGGCCAGAGCTGTACATTGCCCTGTGCAATTCGTGCAGTAATTCCCAGGGTCAGAACAAGCAAGCCAGCTGTCCCTAGAGCTCTTTGGACCAGCTTCCTCCCTCCACACTCAAATAAACTTCTATCACAATTAAAAGGGAATTTTCCAGAGCCAAGAATTTGCTCTTAATGAAACATTGAAATTAAGTCACTCGTAAGATGCTTTGAGTTTGTCCAAAGTCTTTGTCTCTGCAGCTCCTAGGAAGTTATCAGGGCAGTGAGCAGCACTCTTCTTTTCACAAGCAATGACTCCATGAGCTGGTCTTGCTTCAGTCCCATGGGTTTCCATTACAGTAAAAAACTGGAAACTCTTTCTGAGGGTTGGAATAAGACAGTGCTGGAATCATTGCAGATGAGGGGTGGGAGTTTGGAAGGTTAGATGGGATAGGCTGGGACGGGTGACAACCAGGACAATCAGGCTGAGAGACGACCCGACCCGAGTGCTTGGCTGTGGCTATTCCAGGACTGCTCTTCTCTCTCCAGAGTGGGGCAAGGATCAACATCTCGGAGGGAAACTGTCCTGAGCGGATTGTGACCATCACTGGCCCCACCGATGCCATATTCAAGGCTTTTGCCATGATCGCCTACAAATTCGAGGAGGTGAGAAATGTGAGCCATCCCACAGCTGGGGACAGCAGTGCAGATGGGCCTGGGGACCTCCAGCCCATATGTGCCTGGTTGGACTTGCTTAACTGGGACCTGGCCTCAGCACAGAACCTTCCAGACATCTCTGACTAGGCAAGAACTGAGCACAAGCCTGATGAGGAGCAGCTGAGGGAGCTGGGGAGGGCTCATCCTGCAGAAAAGGAGGCTCAGGTGGACCTTCTTGCTCTCTACAACTTCCTGACAGGAGGGTGTAACCAGGGAGGGGTTGGTCTCTTTTCCCATGTAACAAGTGATGGGACCAGAGGAAATGGCCTCAAGTTGCACCAGGCAAGGTTTAGATTGGATATTTGGGAAATTCTTCACTGGAAGGGTGGTCAGGCATTGGAACAGGCTGCCCAGGGCAGTGGTGGAGTCACCATCCCTGAAAGTGTTCAAAAGGTGTGTGGATGTGGCACCTGGGGGCACGGATGACTGGTGGACTTGGCAGTGCTGGGTTAATGGTTGGACTCGATGATCTTAGAGGGTTTTTCCAACCTTAATGATTCCATGATTCTGTGATTCAGTGAACTGTCCTGGAGGTCCCACAGTTAATTAACTGCAGGGAGGTGCAGTGATGCAGCTGCAGACAGAGACCAGCCACGTCTGGGGGACATGACCCCTCCTCTCTAGCCCAGGGCACTTGGGTTGGCGTCTGGTCGGGTACCAAGGGCTCATGTGCTGCACTCTTCCTTCCCAAGGACATAACCAACTCCATGAGCAACAGCACCGCTACCAGCAAACCTCCAGTGACACTGAGACTGGTCGTGCCAGCGAGTCAGTGTGGCTCGCTGATTGGCAAGGGAGGCTCCAAGATCAAGGAGATCAGAGAGGTAAGTCAGACTTGAACGAAGCCACTTCGTTATTGCACGTCACCGCAGCTCCTCAGAGCTGATCCGTGACCAAGGGGGAGCTGCCTTGGAAAAGGGGTCCTTATGCTGCATCGTGCATCACGTTGCTTCCCAGGGTAGTCTTGCTGATGTAGGAGCAGGATCCCATGGGATGCCATGTGCGGGGCAGTGCGGCTCTTGGGAGGCGCGTGGCATCAGAGCTGGAGCTGGCTGCAAGGGAAGGTGTTCAACTGTGGGATTTGTCCTTTCTCTCTTTCTGTCTCCAGTCAACAGGTGCTCAGGTTCAAGTGGCGGGGGACATGCTGCCCAACTCCACGGAGCGGGCAGTGACAATCTCGGGGACACCTGACGCAATTATCCAGTGTGTCAAACAGATCTGTGTGGTGATGCTGGAGGTACAGTCTGTAACAAAGGGGGTAAAGTACATAAGGAAAAAAATCCCAGCTGGCACCACAACAGCACTGGGAGCTGTGGAGCGTGTCTCTCGTCCCCTTCACCACGCGTTGTTGGACCACTCTCATTTCCTGGTACCTCTGTTGGAAACCCACCCAGCGTTTTTTTCCCACCATTGTCTGTTGTTTCTAGAGTCTCACACTGGAAGCCTGCCTGGTCGGGTGCCCCAAAGGAGATGGTTTGTGCTGGAGCAGAGGGTGGCTTGAGGAGAGAGGGGTGCCAGGTGGGCTGGGACAGCCTAGCCTGGTGTCCCAGCAGCATCCAGGGTGCCATGGGAAGGAGATGGGGGCAGCAGCCCCTCCTCCAAGCACCTGGTCTCTCCTCTGCACAGGGGTCACAGTGCCCCACAAGGACAATAGTCATGAGGAGGAGGAGTAGGCCAGTGCATCCCTTGTGCTGGGGGAGCTGGGAACACAAAGCTGAGCTCCAGTGAGGCACAGTGGGAACGCAGTGAGGAAGGCTGGTGGAGAGCAGGGACTGTAGTGCACATGGATGTATGTCCAAGGTGCCATTTTCAGGGATAAATGCTGACAAGCAGAGCTTGGAGATCTCTGCCATGGAAGGATGCTGCTATACCATTGTCTTATTGCTGGAGATTACCACAGCCACAGGTCCCACATCCACACCAGCCATCTCAGATTGGAGAAGCTCCAGGAGGAAAGCCCTCGGGACACAGGATGTTGACACTCTCTGCTCCTGGTGCCTCCCAGAGACAGACAAAGCAGGGACCAATGTCAGGCCCCTCTGCCTGGCTGCACAGCCCTTTTGTGGTAGAGAGGAGCACATTTCCCAATGGAAAAGCTTCAGATGGGGATGGCAAGGCTTGGTGGAGGCAAAGCAAATCCAAATTAAAGCACCTTCAGCTTGGCAGCAGCACAGTTCAGGAGGAATAGCCAGGAGCCACATTTCCCATCATGGGATGCTCAGGCAGCTACACTGCTGCTAGAGGAAGTTTAGGCACATGATGACTCTGGGTCATGGACTGCAGCAGAGATGAGCCTGAGGTGATGCTTGCAGGTGTGTTATAAAGTGTTTCCTGGATGCTCTTCTCACAAAGCAAGAGGTGCTGCTCCTCTGTATGGCTCAGCAATTAGAAGGGGAAAAACCCATGGAGTTTTCTTGCAGTCTGAAATCTGGGAATTCCCTGACTTTAACAGTTCAGAGATGCTCCTTATCACTTTTCAGTCTTAGGTAGATAATCCTGACTCATCCTCTCCAAGATTTGTAACGCAATAGAAGAACAAAGAGGCTTGGGATGATAGAGATGTGCTTTGATCATGCAGCTTTCCCACAGGCAGGTGCTTAGCAGGAGGATTTAGATATGCTGTTTGCCTTCAAGTAGATGTCTAGAAGAATGTACAGAAAAAAAGCAAAATTTTCCATGAGATCATGTAATTTATATTGCTTTTCCTTATATAGCAGTCAGTGGGTCATTTAGTTTTGGGTAGAAGCAGGGGAGCTGAAATCTCTCCTGATTCCTAAAAACCTCCCTGTTTTCTGCGGCCTGTTAGTTATGTTCAAGTGAAAACCAACACAGAGAACTTGGGTGAGCAGCTCCCGTGCACCGCACTATGGGATGACTCACTACAGCTCTGCTCCGACCTACGCAGGGACCGGACAGGCCACAGCAGCCAGGAGCAAGATCAGAGAGTCATGGAATCATGGAATGGTTTGGGTTGGAAGGGACCTTAAAGACCTCCTAGTTCCAACCCCTTGCCATGGCAGTGACACTTCTCACGTGACCACAATGACAGTGCCTCGCAGCATCCACTGCACAGCCATCCACGTCCCAGCTGGGATGGCTGTGGACCAAACCAACTCCTGAAGGTGACCCTGACCTGCTGGTGAGGAAGATGAGGGCGGTCAAAGAGCTTGAGCAGTGTGCTGGGTCACTCAGATGGGCTGTACCTCTCCATTCTGCTGCTTGAGGGCCTCCTCAGGGTTTTGAGGAGGGTTCCAGGAGTCTGGACCAGGTGACGGGGTTTGCGCAGAGCAGAGCAAAGGTGAGGGAGGCAGCAGAGGTCCAGGAAGCGATTTAGGAGCCCGTGCCGTGGCAGGGGATCTCCCGTACCCCAGGTTGTCCTCATTGTCCATGAAATGCTGCTTTTCCTTGTGTCCTCCTGTCCAGAAACGCGGTGTTACTGGTGCGGGTGTTGCTGCCGGTGGCCCCGGGGGCCGCGCTCCATTAGGTGCTTTCTAACGCTCTTTTTGCCGCCGTTTCAGGAAAGCTGTTCTAATGTTCTCTCTCCCTCTCCTTATCCCTTTTCCTAGTCCCCACCAAAAGGTGCCACCATTCCCTACCGCCCAAAGCCCGCCTCCACCCCTGTCATTTTTGCAGGTGGTCAGGTAAGAGCCGACCCGCTTGCAGCCTCCACTGCCAACCTCAGCCTTTTACTGCAGCACCAGCCGCTGCCCGTTAGTGCACTCAGGTTTCTTGCCTTCTGACTTGCATGGTGTCATCCCATCCGTTGTGTGCCACGGCAGCTGGACTGAAAGCTCTTGGTAGAGCCGATGGCTTACCTCCTCTAATGGATGCTGGAGGCTGAGAAGAAGGAAGGGGCCAGCCCAGAGAGACAGGGTGTTAGCTCTGCTGGGTGCTCACACACAATGAAAAGCCTGGAATTTGCTTCACTAGACCCAAATTCCGTATTTGTCAGTGGTTAAGAAGGAGAAAATTAGAAAAGCATCATTGAACAAGAGGCTGTGACTGTTTTCTGGCATCTCCAGCCCAATTAAAAATATCTTTGTGTAGCTGTAATGGATCCAAGATAGGAAGGGTTTATCCCAGCTCCTGCAGGGCTGTGCTGAACCTCTGCTCCAGGCAGCCTCTGTGGAAGAGTCATGTCCCCATTCCTCAGGATGCTCAGCCAGTTTGGGGTCCTGCTTCCCCCCTACAGGAGAGCTTGCATTGCATTGCCCTCGGTGACATTGCAGCCTTGCAGACGCGACGTGCTATTTGTAGCCACCCTTGGGGACATTTTGCCTTTGCAGGATAACTGTGGCACGGATGTGCCATGGGAGCTGGAGGTTATTCTGCAAACGAAAATCAGCAGAAACAAGAGCAGTTTTGAGCAGACAGCTGTTTCTAAACAGGGAACTTGCACCATTGCTTTTTCCACCTCATCTCGTCATCTCACCTGGTGACTGAGGACCTGCCTGTAGATGCCACCATGCTGTGGTGCCTCAGATCTAGCAGGAGATGTACCTTCCCAAGAGCTCCAGCAGCCAGGTAGAGCCAGCACCATGAAACCACAGCTGATGCCACCCAGAGCAGCTCCAAATGAGTTACTTCATTTCTCCCCAACCATAATAAATAGAAGGACAAACTAAGGATGGGAGCAAAGCCCAAAGCACAGGCTATTTTAGGCTGAATTAGTCATTGCCAGGATCAGGAGTGTTTCACTCAGTCTGAGCAGCCATCCTGGAAAAGAGCTTTGAGTCCAGCTGCTTGGTGAACTATCTTCTCAAAAGGGAGAGTAAGATGGAGGTAGCATTTCTCCTGCTGGTGAATGGTTGGTGTCTTGGACAGAAGTGATGTCACAGGAAGAAGCAACCATCTCTGAAATGAGAGCTCTTCCCAAGGCTGGGAGCCCTTTGGCTCTGCCCAAGGGGTGGCACGGGGTGGGTGGGCAGAGGACAGCCAGTGACAGTGGTGACAGGTGCTTGGGGTGGGATAAGCCTTCAGGAGCTCAGCAGGCTGAGGGATGCAGCAGCTGATGGCAGCTGCCAAAGGGACCAGCCCCATCATCCATGGGCAACATCAGAGTTGAGTTGCATCTGTCCAAGACATCTTCCTGCCCTTAATTACCTTTTTTCACTCAATTTTTCTATTCAAAAAACAATGACCAAATTGCACCACCAGGACAGGCAACTCCTCGGTGAAGCCTCTGCCATATCCCCATCATGCCAAGATGTCAGTGGGCACTGGGACAGCCACTTCTGTTTTCCTCCTTCATGATTTTGGGGGTTTTCCTCACACAAGGCACTTTGCTATTTGCAAAGAATGTGGCAAATTTGCAGGAGGTTCCAAGGTTGTTTTTTTTTTCTTTTTTTCTTGGCAGTCTTTACTCTCCCTTTTCAAAGTGTTGTCCATTTCTTTTGTCATTTCTTTCAGAACCATCTGAATAATGTGTCAACCAGTGAGATATGTTTTGCTAGCTGGTTAAGTCCTAAATATTGGGCTCTCTAGTATCTGGCTCTTCACCCAGATCTGTGCTTATTTTTGGGTTATTTCCAAAAAAAAGCGGAGAAAGGATTGCTACAAAGGATGGGAAAAACACACAAAGCCACTTGCCTGGCAGATATCTGCATGGATTTATCAATTATGGCTGGTGAAAGGCATCGCAGTGCAGGCAGCCTAGCCCTGAGCCCTCACCTCAATGCCTTTCCAATGCCCCAGCAGAGCACTGGAACATACTGGGTGGATATTAGGCATCCACTGGGAGTTGTGCACCTGAAAATATGGAGAGGCTCATGTCACTGGCTTGCTTTCTAGGATCACACTGAAGTGTGAAGGGCAGCGGTGATGTCACTGTGCACCTGCCACGCAGTTAATTCTGGTTATCATTGAATCACAGAATGGTTTGGGTTGGAAGGGACATTAAAGATCGTCCAGTTCCAACCCCACTGCCACTAATCCTTATTTTTTGTACGTTAAAGACCAGTCACAACCTGAGATTCCTGCTCCATGCAATACTGGCACCTTTAAAGAGCTGCTTATTTCCTTTTGAAAAAGCCAGAGTGAGCCCAAGCCCTTGAAGTCAGGTAGCTCAGAATTGTGCCGGGTGGCATCAGGGGTGTATATCTCCCTCCTCACCCAAGGATTTGCTGCCCTGGGGAATCTAATGTGGCAGAGGGGGTCCTGGCAGAGGGATGGAGTTCTCTCACCATGTCCTACCAGCCCTAGTAACATCTTTTTTTTTCCTTTGCAGGCCTATACAATTCAGGGACAATACGCTATTCCACACCCGGATGTGAGTTTTACCCTAATTTTTCTTATACCCTTTTCTGTCACCTGCATGCTACTGTTAATTCACATAATATTAATATTAGCCAATAATATTAATAACATATTTTCAAAGTAACTGGCCGTTTGTAGTATCTGTAATACCTCAAGTAGCCTTTTAACCTCTTAGCACTAAACTTTATTACTTCTGAGGACTTGGCCTGATGCTAAATTGTTTCCGTTGTTCAGTGCTATCCCTTCATTTTGAGAAAAACCATACTCTATGCATTTTGTGCCTCAAAATGATCAAAACAAGCAAAAAAAAAAAAGGAAAAAATAATTATTTCCCCTCTATTTCCCCCTTGTCGTTAAAATGTTGGTAAGCCAAGGGTGTATTTAGTTGCTGAGTGCCTTGGTGGAGTGGGGAGAAGCCAGAGCTCCAGGAGGTTCATACTTGAGGCCAGGACAGGGGGACATGCCTTTCAGGGAGGGGAAGGGTGGGGGTGCCTCCCAGAAATTGGGAGCCTCTGCATCTCCCAGAGAGATGGAGAGGGTGCTGCATCTCACCTTGCTGAGGGCTCTGTGCCTCCCCACAGGAGCAGGACCCCAGACTGATGTGGTCACCCTGGGTTTGATGGCTGTCTCAGTGGGTTTCGGCAGCTGTCACCCGGGGCAGGGACATTGTGGGGACAGTCCCCCCTCCATCTCAGGCTCCTTGGTGCAGGGGCAGGCACCACTCTGACTTGGGGTTTGCTGATACTCAGATCCCTTGGGCTCCCAGTCCTGTGGCAGGTCAGGGGGACGCAACACGTTTGCGGGGGGACATGTAGGGATCATCAGCTGGACTGTCTGCGCCTGAAATCACCAACAGAATTAGAAAATGAGTCTGTTTAAAGGATTTCTATATGGAAAGCAGTGAAGCACTGTGATGCCAGCAGCTCCTTGCCAGCATCAGGCAGCTGCTTGGCTTCTGGGGTGGTCACAGCTCTTGGAAAATGCTGGGACTTTCTAAATGTGCTTTCGAGGGGATAAAATACCTGTCCAGTTCCATTGCAGGGGTCCTTCTTGCTGTGAGTCAGGGGTCTGCAGTGGGGCTGGGGATGTGGTGATGGGTGGAAAGCCTTCTCCAGCCATCCCAGCCATGGGAAGGGTATGATGTAGCTCGGTGTTCCTCTTTCCAATGGGTGCATTGGGTATTAAATCACAGAATTGCTTTTTCCATACCTGAGAAGGTGGCAAGGCTGGTTGATATCATGAATGCCCTCTCCACATGGGAACCTTTAGGAGCTGTAGGCTGGGTTTTCGTCTTAGGAGAAGTGATTTCACTGGAATTAGTGGAATCCAGGCTTTGGCTTTCCATGTGACACCAGTATGTGTGTACTCTGAATAGCCTGCTGTGATGGTTGATAAGAAATATTCTTAGTTATGTACTGTTTGCTTTTGCTCCAGAAGCAAGAAATAACCTGCGTATTTAGGGTAGGTCAATATAGTGTTTATCCCAGTTTTTCTTTGCAAGTAGTGCTGACAACTTAAGTCTTTTCCTTCTTACTATATTCCTCTGATTGTCAGGATTAAAATACATTTAATATATTTGCTGGCTGAGCTCTGCCCCACTCCCGGCAGATTTACTGAGACCTGGGAAGAATTGTTGGTACAGGGGCCATGCACTCCCTCCTTACTCTTATAGTGCTCTCACAGTGATTGGTCATTTTAAACAATGCTCAGTGCAGAATCCAGTCTTGAATGGGATTTTAGGGCATTTTAAACACATTCTAGGTGTCTGTGTTTAGTGGGTGCCCCTGGCAAAGCAGGAAGAATTTTGAATGCCAAATGCATGTTCCTGCCTTGATTTTCTCCCCTGGAAAAAAACCCTCAGGACAGAGGCAGCTTTGGCTCATGAAGAGCTTCAACATTGCCTGAGTACTTGTAGGCAGTTTGGGATGTGAAGTGTAGCTGCCTGCCTTCCCAAAACTTGTGGGATCCTAGAGTCACAGAAGGGTTTGGGTTGGAAGGGCCCTTAAAACTCATCTCATTCCAACCCCCTGCCATGGGCAGGGACACCTTTCACTAGACCAGATTGCTGCAGGTCCTGTCCAATGTGGCCTTGAAGACTTCCAGCGATGAGGCAGCCACAGCTTCTCTGGGCAACCTGTGCCAGGGCCTCACCACTCTCACAGGGAAGAATTCCTTCTGAAATAATATCCTGTCTAACCCTGCCCTCTGTCAGTGGGAAGCCATTCTGCCTTGTCCTGTCACTCCAGGCCCTTGTCCCAAGTCCCTCTCCAGCTCTCTTGGAGCCCCTTTAGGCACTGGAGGAGGCTCTAAGTTCTCCCTGAAGCCTTTTCTTCTCCAGGCTGAACACCCCCAGCTCTCCCAGCCTGTCTCCAGAGCAGAGAGGCTCCAGCCCTCAGAGCAAATCCGTGGCCTCCTGTGGACTCACTCCAACAGATCCATGTCCTTGCTGTGCTGGGGACCCCAGAGCTGGATCCAGCACCCCAGGTACAGTCTCACCAGAATAGAGGAGAAGAATCCCCTCCCTTGACCATGGAAGATGAGCTGGAAGAGATGGACATAGCAGCTTTCACTGTGACACCTGGGCGCAGCCATGTTCTCCTCTCACAGGCTTATTTATTGTTCTGATTATGGAAGCTGGCTAAATATCACTATCCAAACTATGTCTGAAAAGTCTACTAGATCAGTACTAGAAAGGATTTTGATGTTTCCCCCACTGGGCAAAGCCGGACCCCTGCACCAGGGCATGGTTGAAGCCCAAAGGGCAAAGAGGTTTCATTCAGAGTCCCGCCAGTGTCCAGGGACCAGGTGTCATGAGGAATTCCAGAATCAGGGTGCACCTCTAGGAAACAGGATAGTTCTGAAGTTAAAAAGCAGTGGATGCTGATGTCCCCGCTCACTGCAGGAGCAGTGGTGCGCTCAGTCCTATCTGGAGACAGCTGTGTTTTGGCAGGAACCCACCATATCACACTTTTGGCTAAAATAAGCCAAGTAAAGCCAAAAGAAGCACGGGGAGGGTTGTGCAGGCACCTCTTTTCGTGGAGTCGTGAGACCTTTCACTTGAGCTGGTGGAGGCTGGAAGTCTTCATGCCTCTGCAGAGAGAACAGAGATCCCCTGGGTACCTCTCTGAGCATTTGCAGGTGTTTCACCCCTTCCCACTGCCTCCCTCCAGCCTCCCCCCAGTGTGTGCAGTCTCTCGAGTCAGCTCTTCCCAGCATTTCCCCCTCACTGCTGCCAGCCAGACCTCCCCACCCTCTGTCCCCAGCCATGCTGCAGGAGCAAGGAGGAGTTTGAGCCTTGTTGACCCCCAAAACCTTGAAATTATAACTCCTGCCTCTCCATTGCCAGTGATAATGGGCACAACAAGTGGTTTGAGTTGGGGGGATGATGTGATGCTGGCAACCCCCCAGCACCTGTGAAAAGTGGAAGGTGATAAAGAGCCTCCCTCCTGCTCCCTGCCAGACTTCAGCCCAGTTTGGTTTGTTTTTTTTTTTTTCTTTTATTCTTTTTTTGGTTGGTTTTTTGGTTTTTTTGTTGGTATTTTTTTTTTGATTTGGAGCAGTGAAACCGAGCACAAAATGTATTCCAAACAAACACCTCTCTATGCAACCACTTCCCGACCGGGCACCAAAACTTATCCAGCACAACAAGGGATACAAGGATCTGAAATACCTACTGGTTGTGGCTGAAGCCCATAATTCCCCATGTTCCTAATGAGCTGACGTTTAGAAACGCAGTTTATCCATCTCCCAGAGGCACTTACCATCGGAGGCACAGCACAAGAACATGTGCTGTGGGGACAAGCGGTGACAGTGCGGCTCTGGTGACACAAAGAGGGTCTCTGGGTGCTGGTTGTGATGCCCACCAGCTGGCCCTGTGCCAAGGCGGAGGAGCTGAAACTAAGAATGGGCTTCTTTCTGGTATCGTACTTCAGACCCTGACCAAGCACTTCTGCCAAAGATTTGGACTTTATTGCACTATACGCAGGCCAAGTCCTTCTGCTAATGTTTTTGCCATGTCTCACCATGGCTTCCTGCTTTGGTTTTTGGTTGGTTTTTTTTCATTAATTTTTGTTTGTTTTCCTTTTTTTTTTCCCCCCTTCCATTATAATTTTGTTCTTGCTTTTCGGTGTGACTTCTTGTACTCTATGACAATAACCTTCTTAGCTCTAATGTCCCTCCTACCCCTCAGCAGTTGACCAAGCTCCACCAGTTGGCTATGCAGCAAACCCCCTTTACTCCCCTTGGACAGACCACCCCCGCTTTCCCTGGTACGTACCCACACGCCCTTTCAAGATATCCTTCTCTTACCTGTAGAGTTTCTCTCTCTTTCTAAACTCATGCTATTTAATGGAAATGAGCAGGGCAAGTAAAAAGTTGCAATGTCCACGGGGAAAGGCTAACTAGAGATGGATATTTTGGGGGTCCTCAAGGGCGAGCTCTCAGCCCTTTGCC
This sequence comes from Lepidothrix coronata, assembly GCF_001604755.1. NCBI lineage: Eukaryota > Metazoa > Chordata > Aves > Passeriformes > Pipridae > Lepidothrix > Lepidothrix coronata. Next base: position 717,225 of record NW_016690345.1, on the reverse strand, counting down.
ATGCATGCCTGGACTCACTCTCAGCTTTGCTGGCTTTCCCAGCAGAAGTGATGACCACCATTAGGGTCCTTCCCTTCATGGAGGAGGAGGCAGCATCCCCTGCCACACGCTGATCCAGACCCCGGTGGGACATCCCCGCTTTCCCGGGGGGAGTGGCTCGGTGCCGGCCGGGGATGCTGCCTCAGTGTGTGTGGGGAGCGGTGCCGAGCCAGGCAGGATGGCACTCCCGCAATGGGAAGGAGTCGTGGCTGTAGGAGGCCGCATTGACAGGAGCACAGCCAGCCCTGAGCCTTGTCCTCAAGGCTGGCATGTTCACAGTGACCTGGGAAGCAGATAGAGCACAGGGGATGGAGATACTTAAAGTACCGGTTGGAAATGCCTTTTCTGACAATATGTTCATCATATTTTGAGCTTCCTAGATGAAGTGACATTGCTTATCTCCTTGAAGGCAAAAGCATTAAACCTGTTTCTTCTTTGCTCTTCAGGAGAAAAGCTGCCCTTACATTCCTCCGAAGAAGCTCAAAATCTGATGGGCCAGTCATCAGGTAAAACACAAAGCTAGAGGGAAATAAGCAGGCTTTGGTTGAAATATATATATTCCGTTATAGGACCATGCCATTGTTGTGCTCTGAGAGGAATCATGGTATTTGTGGAGAAGACAGCAGGTTTTCTTGGTGGGCAGGGAGAGGCCAGGCAGCACTGTTCTTCTTTGTACAGCATGTCAAAAGAAAAGTGCCTGGACTTTATTGCCTGGTTTTGTGATATTTGTGTATAACTGCCATAGAATCACAGAACATCCTGAGTTGGAGGGACCCACAAGGATCATCGAGTCCAACTCCTGGCCCTGTGCAGGACAACCCCAAGAATCCCACTATGTGCCTGAAAGTGTTGTCTAAACACTTCTTGAGCTCTGTCAGGTTTGGAGCCATGACCACTGCCCTGGGGAGCCTGTTCCAGTGCCTGACCACTCTCTGGGGGAAGAACCTTTTCCCAATATCCAGCCTAAACCTCCTCTGACACAGCTCCAGCCGTTCCCTCAGGTCCTGTCACTGGTCATCAGAGAGCAGAGGTCGGTGCTGCCCCTCCACTACCCCTCATCCGCAATGAGTTCTCCCTCAATGCCATCTGCGTAACAGGAGGATATCAGAGTCATCACCCTTATTCCTTCATTTAATTTTGCCTAAACTTTGCTCAGAAACAGCAGAAAAATGCCGGTGGGAACAGCAATGACATGCAGCTTTAGCCATCTCCAAGCCATTCAGGGTGAGTTGCAATTTTAGTGGGACAGGACCCTGAGGAGCCAGAGCATGGCTGCAGCCTTGGAGAAATTTTGACGGCAGATGTCCCACATTCATCCGTATGTGCGGAATGGATTTGTCTTTTCTTACCTGCCGTTGCTTAGAGGAGTTATCCTGAGACCTGGAGGTTCACAGGCAGTATGAGCCAGACCTCCCTGGGCATGCCTGGGGCACACAGCCATCCCATGCATGCCTCAGAAGTTTGGGGATGTCACCTAACTATGAAAGCAAACATATGCCAAGTAGATAGACCCCACAAGACTGTAAAAGTAGAGATTTCATGATGCTGACCTGCGCAGCCATGTTTTTTGCATGTCCTCTTTGCCCTTTGCAGTCACCCAAGGCACTAATCCTGCCCTGACACCTTCATTACAGCCTCAGAGACTGCTTGTGCATATCAGAGAGGGAGAATCTGGAGTGCTAAAATAAACCAGTCTCCAGGTAATGGGGAAGCCATTCCTTGATGGCTCTGTGATGCAGGGATGGTGCAGTACCATGGCACCTTGTGTCCCAAGGGCTTTCAGCAGCACCCATGGCATCTGAGCATGGGACAGGAGATGCCACCTGTGAGTCTGAGGAGCTTAGCTCGTATTCCCAAAGAACCCTGGATGCCTCAGTGCTGCTCTGAGCCCATCCCCAGTGCTCTGCTCCCTTTAGAAGACATTTTCTGCCATACCCAGACTGCTACTGAGCTAGCTGAGCCTTGTAATGCATGACTGAGAGGCTGGGACACCCTCCTCTGAGGGGCATGTCTGTGTTAGGTGCAGTCCACCTTGCCTGAACTGTGAGGAAGCTCAGTGTGCAAGACCGTCCAGGGCTGGTGAAATGTGTGCTGTAAAGTCAGCATTGAGCGTTGCCTGTGGTGTAAGAGCTGGGCAGGATCTGTTTTGTGCAGGGTTTGGCATTAGTACCCCTGGCAGGGGTGAAGGACAGCAGAGGGCTGCCTAGCCGAGGATTTGCATCCCCAGTTCTAACATATCCTCTCCTCTCCGTGCTCCCAAGTGAAAAATGTGGTGAGGAGACCTCCTGCAAGGGAGGTGCGTCTGGGAAGCTGCATTCAGGAGAGCGCAGGACTCAGACTCGTAGAATCATGGAATTGTTTGGGTTGGAAGGAACCTTAAAGCCCATCTCATTCCAACCTCCTGCCAACCCCCACTAGCCCAGGTTGCTCCAAGCCCAGTCCAGCCTGGCCTTGAACACTTCCAGGGATGGGGCAGCCACAGCTTTTGTAGACAACTTGTGCCAGGGCCTCCCCACCCTCACTTCCTAACAGCCTAACATCATGCATGAGCACATCCAAGTTACCTGGAGCTCCTCTTCCTCAGTGCTGCGGCCCTCGATGGAAATATGTGAGGAATTTGGAGCTGCTGCTGTCTTCTTTTGCAGCAGCCCTGCATTTCCAGTCTCCTTATTCTCTTTATTCTGCACCTACTTACTCCCCTTTCCACAGATACAGACCTGGCAGTCTCCTGTGCTCTAAAAATCCTTTATCAGTGGTCTATATCATAAGGATAAGGGGTTTTTTTTCCAGTTACTACGAATTCCCATCAGCCACCAGACAGCTGCTTTCTTGCAGATTTGTCATAGGACATCCCTACTTTGGCACTGAGGTGATTTAATATGGAAAATCATGGGAGAGGCAGGCTTTGACCTGGCCTAGGAGCACTATGGCATGGTGTCCTCTTACCTCTGGAGCTGCACACACAGGGTATCCTGCTGGCTCCAGCCATTCCCACCATGGAGGAGAGAGCTCTCCCTGATCCAGGAGAGGCTGGGAGGAAGCACGCCTCTGCCTTTGCTCTTCGACGCGTAATTTTGTAGGGAAGCAGGATCTGAATCTCCATACTGTTTATCTTGCTTTCCCTTGGGAATAAGAGGGACAGCTGGTCCTGGGTCCAGCTAGGTTGCATGTCTTAGCAGTCTGGCTTAAATTTAGGGTGAGTCTGTGGGGCTTTAACTTGCAAAGGACTTGTGCCAGTGCTGCCGGATTCCCTGGGGAAACCGGTTTTGGGACACCAAGCTGCTGTCATACCAAAGCAGCTCAATGCTGCTGCATCCAGAGAGGGCTGGAGGGTGCATGGACAGCATTCCTGCTGGGCTGGTGGGTGTCCTAGCCAGCATGCTCTCTGCTGCTGTGTGGAAAGATGTTTTTCCCACCTCTCTTTGGTGATGCTGGAACCTTGCACCCTCCTCTGAAGCCATTCCCAGTGGGAGGATGAAGGGTGGGAAGCGAGGCACTCATAGGGCAGCTCAAGGGATGCAGGGAAGGTGACACCCAGCTCCAGCAGAGTCAGGTAGCAACCATCTTCCCCCTCCTTGTCCCAGAGTGTGTGATCCCCTTCCCCTCCCACCCCGGAGCAGGACGCAGCCTTTGCAGTGTTGACTGTTGTGGGAAAGCAGTGGAGCTCCATCGTGCTGCCTCTGCAAGCTATAATAACCATGTCTCCTTGCATATGCCCAGGTTTGGATGCCAGTCCCCCGGCCAGTACTCATGAACTCACCATTCCCAATGATGTAAGTAGATCCAAGTGCTTCCTTGGCATGTCTGTGTGTGTGTGTGTGTAGACACATATATGTATATGTGTGTGTATATATATAAGTATAAGCTGCAGCCATATGGCTTTGTTAAATATATTTAGAGGTGCCCCTTCACCATGTTCCCTTATCCATGTGCAGTCCGTTGGGGATCAACCTGCAGCATAAAGTGCCCACTTGACTTTACCCCATCGGTAGCTTCCCTAGGTACAATCCTTAATGCTCTATTTCCCTTTCCAAGTGAACTCAGTGCTCATGAAACATGCCCAGTTGACAGCACTGGGAAAGGGAGAGAGCTCCCATGCCAGCCCTGATTAAACTCTTAATTGCTTAATCAGGCACTGGCACGTCTGAGATGATGTTTCAGCTCAAGGGTAGTGAGTGGGCTGGGGGGGGTAGTGAAGAGGAGGTAAGTAAATAACATTTCTCATGCCACAAAGTGCCACACGTGTGTGAAGGACGGTGTGTCTCATCTTAGTGCTGGTGACAAGCAGCTTTGGAGTCTTAACAGATGGAGGCGTTGTGGGTGTTGGACTGGGATATTTGGTGGGACAAGGCTGGAGTCATGCTGGGCAGGGTGCTTGGGGATGCTCCAGTGGAAGGAGGTGGGATGGAGAGCACAACACAGCCAGTCCCTGGATTCATGTGTCTCACTTGCTTCTGGACTGGCCCACCGGTTTCTATGGATTAAGAACCAATCTGCGCTCAAATCAGGAGAAGGGCAAGCAGGGGGATGACAGCCAGCCTCTGTCCCCATCTCCATCACCAGCAAGCACCTTCAGCCCGTCCTCATCAGGAGTCTCTGGATGGGGTCTGGCAGCTACCTCTTCCTGCTGTTCACCAACACCCAGCAGCACGAGGGAAGGCAGCAAGCCCGGCTGCAGCTGCCTGGCACCTCTGCCAGGACCTCCTTCCGCCCAAGAGACGTGGCAGTGCAACAGCTTCTGAGCATCTGCCACCTGAAACCCTCAGAGATGCTTTACCCCAGGGCCAACCACCATGGAGCAAATCTCCAGAGGAGTCTGTGGGAGATTAATCACCAGTCTGCATCTGTCCATCCAGCAAGGACCCCTCTCCAGGAGACTGCAGGGAGCTCTGCAAGTGCTCCAGAGGTTCCAACAGCCGTGTCTGTGGAGCCTGGAGGACCGTAGCAATCTTCACAAATATCAAGAGACCCCTTGCAAAAGGGGAGGAAGGGATGCCAGGGGACCTCCCAGAACCCAGGAGCACTCAGAGCATTCACTCGCCAGAGTGAATGCTCTGCTCAGCAGACCTGAGCAGCATTAAATGTCATCACCTGCATCTTGAAAAATTCCTCCCTACCTCTTCCTCCTGTTGTTTTGAAGGCTTTTAAACACTGCCACCTTCTCAGGAAGCTGAGGACAGGTTTGATTTTCTTTAAGGGTCTCCTGGTGTGTTTTAGTGGTATAGCTTGGAGTTGTGCTGCAGTTTAAGTTGTGCTGCAGTGAACATTTGGAGGAGTAGTCGTCTCCACTTCTGCCATGGCAGAAATCCAGCAGCTGCCAAGATGAACATCCCACTTATAAAATGCCCAGGCGCAACCTTAGAAAAGAGCTCAGATGTCCAAAAGGGGATGCAGAAACACCTCATGCCTGTGTTGGCCAATATGGATATCTTGCTATGTGTCACCAAGCTTCAGAGATCAAGTTTGAGGGAACCACCATGTGGTGCACAAATGAGCGAAAACAAAGACCACTGAGGAAATTCAAGCCATCGAGGTCCATTGAGGAAATTCAAGGAATGGACATTTGCGGATATTCAAACCTCCATCTGGCTCTGATTTTTTCACAAGAGCGTGAAGGATGTGTTTTTAAGTAGGAGTCACCTCTTCTGCGGGTGCCACAGCCACATGGTGCTCTCCTGAGCATGCCAGTGAGCCATTGGATTGCACTGAAAGAGCTAGAGGGGGTAACGGAGGCACCGAGGGCATCCCAGTGGGGTAGAAGGAATGTGGGAGGGGGCTCCTGAGGTTGGGCTGACCCCAGCGAAGGCAGAGGGCTTGTTTCCTTCTAGTAACATGTCCAAACCACATTTGGGTTTGCTGTAACTGGCAAAAGGATAAGTAACTTGCAAAACACTGACCATTTATTAGACCACAGAAATTATTATTACTGAAATGAGCCCTCCTTGAAGCCCTCTGAGATGCTGGGCATGATGTGTGGATACTGGAGGTTTTGCCCCCACAAGGAGCAGAGCAGGGCAGGCTGCTGGATGAGTCCTGGGAGGACTATGCTCGTGTGCAGGTGGGATTCACCCCCGGGCTGTCCCTCTCCTGTTTTCATGAGCACTAAGGTCACACGCGTCCCAGGGCCGTGCAGTTGTGCACGCATCCCGCTGGCGACGGTCAGAGCTGCCGCTTCTCAGACGTTCCCTCCGTGCTTTTTTTCCTAGCTAATAGGCTGCATAATCGGACGCCAAGGGACCAAAATCAATGAAATTCGGCAGATGTCGGGAGCGCAGATTAAAATCGCCAACGCCACGGAAGGGTCATCGGAGCGCCAAATTACCATCACAGGAACCCCTGCAAACATCAGCCTTGCGCAGTACCTCATCAACGCCAGGTGAGACCCCCCGCAGACCTCCGCCACCTTCTGCCACGGCCAATCCCATCCTGCTGGCCTGGTGGGAGCAGCCCTCGCTCCCGGCACCATGGGCCAGGAGGGGCTTCCCAAGGCTGGCTGGGACAGTTGGTGTCTTGCTGAGAGTTCTGAGTGGAGACCAGACGTCACCAGCGGGACATCTCCCTCCAGCCGGCGCTTTGGCTGGGGACTGGGAGCTGCTTCACCGCTGGCGGGTTGTGCCGGTGACCTGCCCGCCTGCCACCCTCGCTCCTGGATTTTGCTCACGGGTAGGGCAAAATCACCGCCGTCTTTCTCTGTGGATGAGGCAGGAGACGGGGACAGGGATGGAGCTGAGACGGTGGCAGGGAGGCATCACTTGGGACCTGCTTGCTGGGATCCCAGCGTCGCTTACTGCCTCTTCCACGTGCTTCCAGACCTCCCAAAGGCTTTCCTCCATCCAGTGAAAGTAATCAGTCCAATAAGCGCAAGACATGGGAACGGCCTGATTGCTTCCTTTTCATCATGAAAAGCTTGGCGCAGCAGGACTTCACAGTGGCCAAGGGTTCCCAAAACTGCCACAGGCTAGGGGGAGATGCAGCCCATGCTGAGGGGGACCAGGGGTCCGGCAAGGGACTGAGAGGGGAGCATGCAGGGGAGGTGTAGCTGGAGAGACAAGTTGGGGACTAGCTCTGTGCTGGCAGTGAACTGTCTCCAGGGTGTTCACTCAGACCTGTTTGCCTGTGTGTATGGACTCATGGATAGAGAGTTTAAAGGGATACAGGACCTTTTACTGGCTTTGCACCCACCTGGCACAGCCACACAAGCAAGCCTGTCCACCTCTGTGTGTCCTCTGCTACGGGCAGGATTGATGCTGTGCCAACGCATCGGATGTGTGCAGCTGCAGGAGGCTGCTGGCAGGGTCCCGAGGACGGGGGGCTGTTGGCGGCGACTCTGACATTTGTTGGGGTGTGGGCTGGGAGTACCGGTGAGGTCTGTATGTGCTTTCTCCTCCTTGCACCCAACCCACCTCAGCCCCGACCCGCAATAGACCCCCATCATCCCATCCCGCCCTGCTGTCCCGCTGCCCATGCCCATGGCACCTCTCCACCTCCTTAGGTGAGGGATGGGGCCAGCCCCCCACGGGCATGGCTGAGTGGCTTTCCAATCCCAGCTCCTTGCCAATCCCCCCTCCACCTCCTGAGACAAGTGAGAGAAAGAAAAGAAAACCAAGCGGCTCTTCGTTGCTGGGAAGGGCTGGCTGAGCTGCCACCTCTGCAGAGATGACCTGACGGGGGGCAGGATGGGGCTCAGCCTCTCCCACAGTTTCCAAAACCAGAGCAAAATGAAGCAGCAGGGGGAGATGGCACAGCTGCCTGTCCCCCGTGGGAGAGACGCTTCTAGAAGAGAAGCCGTGCACTGAGTTGTCTCCTGCCTCTGGTGGGTGACATCTCTGCTACAACACGGTGATGGTAACGGGCACTACCTGGCAGCTGTGAGGAGTGGCAGCCAGCCATTACACTGACTCTATGCTCCAGCCCCCCCGTGCCCTCCACGGAGGACCCCAAGCCACCCAGAGATGCTCTGCCCACCCCGTCTAAGCAGGGCGTAGGCAAGAGGAGGAGCACTGCCCCACAGGGTCTTCGTTTTCTTTTCTGCTCCAGTGATTAAGCGCTTGTTTTTTGTCTCCCCCCCACCCCTCTCTCTGCCCCTGTCTATTCTAGGCTGACGTCTGAGGTCACTGGAATGGGCGCACTCTAATTTCCACCCACCATCCTCCACTCCGCACCACCTGACCCTCTCCAGCCACCGGCACTCCACCCAGCCTGTACTGCCTGTACATTTACCGTCTTCCCTTTGCCTCCACAGATACTCTTTTCTTTACTAATGAATATATATATATATATATAAACACACATGCGCATATGCACACACTGGAACGGTTCTTTACAAGCTCCTTGCTGTGCTCCCAAGGCTGCTCCCAAACTCTTTGGTTATGGTCCTTGTTTTCAGCGTACGGTGTTAATACTTCATCTGCTTTTTGGGGATGAGGGAGGGGGGAGAGGGGTGTTTTTTTTCTCACTGGTGAGACTTCCGGAGATGACGGGGTCTCTAGTGTCAGTCTAGCGTAGTTACTTACACGTTTGAGTTGACATTGGCGGTACTTTCTGTAGCCTATGGACATATGTGATGCCAACCAGAGTTGTGCGTGCTTCAGATGAGTTACTTTTCTCACCCTTCTTCCTTTGGTGCTCCCTCTTGCTTGTCCTGGCTCACCTTTGCCACCTCACATCCCTGCCCTCAGGGTACGGGTGTAGTTTTCACCCTGTGTTATTTGGGAAGCGGAACGCTCGTGGGAACCACAGGTTCACCCCCAGGCTTCTCTCTTTGAACATGGCATGGTCCAGACAAGCCCTTTTTCATATTAAATTAAGGGAATCACACACACACACACATACACAAATGCTCCTTTTTTTTTTAACTAACGAGCAACTGGAAGTGGGAAAAACTCAGCTGTGTGGGATTCACACCCCCAGGGGCCTTTGAAAGCACTCTTTTGGCAATCCCCATGGGCAAAACCTTTGGACGATAGCTCAGGAAGCTCTGTGAGCTGGCTGTGTTTGTCGTTGTTTGTGTTCAATAAATGTCTGTGCAGCTCTGGTACCAATGGGCTCCGACTGTTCTTCTCCTGGGTCGCCCCACCAACTCCAGTCCCATCCTTCCCTCTGCATCCTCCCACACCTTTTTAGCTGCTTGGAGGGAAGGTGGGGGTTGTATACAATAGTTCTTCATTACTATTATTATTATTACCATCACCATCGTAATTTTTTATTTTATTTTGTTTAGAGAAAGTCCCCAGGAGTGATGCACTTCCCGAGTGATTCCATGCTTTCTGTCTTTTTTCAAAGGGAGAGTATTTGGCTTGCATAATCTTTTGGTTTTCCTTAAGATTAATTTAAAAGTTATGGTACAACAACCAACATCTCTCACTGCCTCCTTGTCTGGACGGATCTGCCATGTCTGTGCCCCACACCCTTCCCCAAGACCCTCTATGCCCAGTCCTGCCTTCTGCTTCCAGGCTTTTATTCTCTCTCCTACCTCTCAAATAGGAAAACAAATATGTTTTCTGCCTGTTAATTCCTGACTGTCCCTTTTTTCAGACTGCAAATGAGGGGATCATGATACACCATGTCCCCAGACAGCTGAAGCAGCCGCACTGTACATTTTTGCACTGTACCACATGGGAAATATATTGTTTTTCCAGGTGAGCCCCAAGACTTCATGGCCTTTCCCTCTCTTCCACCCTCAGTGCTGGCAGGAACCGCTGGCAGCTTCCCACCTTTCTCCTGCTGGGATGCTGGATCACTTCTCCTCCTGTCTTCAGCGCTGACTGCTCAGCACTCACACAGGGCTACGTCAGGGACTCCGGGTGATGCCACCTCATCAGTGGAGCCAAAGATGGGCAGGGGGTTATGGGCTCCAGCAGGGAGCTAGCAGGGATGAGAGCACAGCCCTGGAAGGTGAAGGTGGCTGCCAGCCCCTGCTGCTGAGCATCAGCCATTTGTTCAGCCCAGGTGTCCTAAAACCCGTGCATGCTCAGCTCTCTGGAGCATTCCAAGCCTCTGTGGTTACAGGTACTCCCAGATCCTCCATAAGATGCTTTGCTGCCCATCCCCAACCCCTTGCTCTGCTCTTCTTGACACTTTGGGTTCAGCTGTGCCTTTTGGGTGGTCCAGCAGCAGACATGCTAAAGACCATCCCCTGATTCCTCATCTGAAGAAGTGCAGATGCTTTGGGCAGTGCTGCTGTGGGCTCAGGTGGAGCCAGTAGCCTCTGCTGACATCATCTCCCCCTTGTATTTGTGCTGATGCTGAAGATGGAGGGAGTCAGGCACCAAATGGTTCCTCCCCCAGGTTGCTGACTGGCCAGCACAAGCACAGAACCACCTCCCAAGGTGGTGAGTCAGTTGTGGGCAACTGGCACTCCTCATCTTCTCCTTTTCGTCACTCTCCTTTAGACCAAGTATTTTTCCCATTGAAGGAATGAGATATCCACGTGTGAGACCCAGCATGAAAATAACCACCCAGCAGTGTGCCAGAGCCACCCCGGTGCCCTGGCGGGTGAGCCTGGCAAAAGCTGCACATCCCCACTGCCACTACCCTGCATGGCAGCCAGTGGCATAGGGTGATGCCTCCTCGGAGGGGGACGGTGCATGGAGAGAGCCAGCCCAACCTGCCATTGTCAGCTCCTCCATGGGGCTGCAGGACAAGCCAGAGCACAAGAAGACCTTCCAGGTGATGGAGGAACAGCAGCTGCAGCAGCACCATGTTGACCAAGGCCGAGAAATCCATCACAAGCCAACACGGTTGTGGGGTTTGTGCATCTGGGAGCACAACCGCATCCTGATGATAATGAAGGTGGAAATGGCTTTGCCCGGGAATTGGCGGTTTCTGCGGATCACATCTGCCCTGAATTCCTTTGCTCTGTGTGCGCTGTGCTCCCCGTGCTATTCCCCACCTCTACTGAGACAGTGCTGCCCAAAATAGCAAATGCCAGATTGGGTCTGCCAGATGCAGCCGAGCTCAGAGGCTACTGGAAGGGGGAGCAGTCAGCAGCAATTCCTTTACACCACGCCAGCAAACCCACGGATAACATCCACCTCCAGGTGCCATCCCCATTCCAGCTCACTGCTATGCATCCATCACCCAGCAAGATTGTGGAAAAGCCACCACAGGAATCGATGGTGAAGGAGAGGAGGTTGGATATAAGCATTGCTCTGGCATCAGGCCAGTATCCACGACGTCGTGTCAAGGCTTGTGCTGCAGCAAGGACCTGTGCTCAGGGAAGTGCTCCAGGGAATGGTAGATATGGCCACGGGGGACAAAGGGCGGACCAAGCAGTAGCAGTCACCTCAGGAGAACTGCACAGTCATAGAATCATGGAATATCCTGAGTTGGAAAGGATCCACAAGGATCATCCTGGCCCTGCACAGGACAATCCAAAGCATCCCTCCTGCTGGCATGCCCTTTGACTTCGCAATTTTTCTTTAATCAGCTTATCCATCATCATCTGGGCTTGAGCATGGTTTGGAGAAAGAGGTGTTGGAACCACTGCAACATCTCCTGGGATCATGTTGATGATAAGGAGGATAACAATGAAATCACAAGAAATGTATCAAGTTCGGCTTTGATTTCTTCAGGATGGCTCAAAAGGAGATTTGCTGCTTTCTTTGGAAGGAGCCTCAATGTTTTGCTTTGATTTGCGATAGGTCTTGGGTTTCCATTTTGGATGAACTTAAAACTGCTCCAGTGATGCATACACAGCCATGCCACTGGGAAAAATTTCTAATATTGTACTGAATATTCCATACAAGGTGAACATCCCAGTTAATCAACTTTAATACATTGTTTTTCTCTCCCAAAACAATGCATTTTATCCGGCCAGAATAATTCAACATTTCTGGAAGCAACCAGCTCAGTCAAACTCTTTGGGAATGAGTTATTTTGTGGGAAATTGTGACTTTGACTGGAAAGTATTGATCCAATGCCCCCAGAGTGTGGGGGTCTCCATCAGAGAGGGGCCAGCTGAGGTCTGTGCTCAGCCCTTTGCCCTCAGCTGAAGGTCTCCACTGCCCCCACATATCCTTGTTGTGCTCCCAAAATTGTTTGGAGTATTGTTACATGCTATTTTTTCCCCCTAGACTGTATTTGCAAATGTAGTACATAATAAGGTTGAAAAAAATAGACTGTTTCCCCTAAGGGAAAGTGACTTTCACCAGGGAGACTCTTTAAATTTCAAACTCTTTTTGAGCTGCTTTTCAGGGGTTTGTTATGTATCCATGCTAGTCACTTTTAATTATGCTAATTCCAAGCTTATGGTCCATTAGCAAGGGTAATTTCCCCTCTCCGGTGCCGGCAGAGGTAGGGTTTCTGGGGGATCACTGTGTGCTGTGGCAGGGATGAATGCTTAGTCTCATTTTCTCCTTGGCCACAGGGATGGAAGGCATCTCTCCTAGCCCTGCCTGGCTGCAGCCCCCAGCCCCTGGGAGGTATCCCTGTCCCCAGCTCTGGTGCCCCCCCGGCTGGTCGCTAGGTGTCCCCATTGACCAGTTTTTGCACGCCTCCTGCTCCAGCCGGGATGTGGGAAGCACTGGGATGTCCACTGCTTCCAGCTGCTGATCCATCTGCGTGCAGAAGACATCCCACGCTGCTGGAAAGGGAGTGGGGTTTTGTGTGTGTCCTCCCCCCACACTGGTGACGAGCAGTGACATCCACCGAGCGTGTGGCTGGCACCGTGTGCCACTGCGGGAAGGGTCCCATCAGTGCTGGGACCTTCCTTGAGCCGCCTCAGCCCATATGGGCAAGGACACATGATAGGCATCTCCTTGGCCATGGGTGTCCCCACACTCTTGGGATATACCGGCTGTGCCAAGGGACAAGGTCGGTGGCACAGGCCACCACCTTACGGTGGCCCAAGGCCATTCAGTCTGGCAGAGGGACAAGGTTTTGCTGGAGAGGTCCCGAGGGTTTCCACCCCTTGTGGTCTCCGGGGAGGCCAGCACTCGCAGGCAGGATGCTCTGTGTCTTGGCTGGCAGCAGGAGCGGCTGCAGCTGGTGGAATGACTTGCAGAAAGGTCAAGGTCTCAGTGCAATTCCCCTGCTCCCATGTTGGATATCACAGGGAGCTGGGACTCTGCTGAGGGGGATATTTTTGCTTTCCCTTCAAAAAGAATGCAGCTGCAGATCTTAATCTGCTGTGCTGGGCAGCGAGCCTTAGGCCCCTGTCCAAAGGGTAACGTGGCAGTGACTTTTAGGAAGTACTGAATGTACCAGATGTGCAACTCCTTCCACTCCAGATGTGCAATCCCACTCTGCCTCAGCGCAGTTGTCCTGCAAAGAGGAAGATGAGACTCCAGATCACTCAGAAAGCATCCCCCACACTAAATCCAGCCAAGTGCAAAGCCAGACTGGCTCTGTATTCCCACACTTGTGTTTAGGCAGTTTAACCGCAGGGATGTCTCTTCCCAGAAATGATGCTCATGCCCGCTCCACACGTGGGGAATAAAACCAGCCGGAAGATGGAGAACATGATGGAGCAGCAGGAAGAGGCTTCACGTCTGAGCGCCTCACTGAACCACAGCCTGTGGCTGATTCAAAACACGCGTGCTATTTCTAGAAGGAACTGCTTTGATCCCAAAAGAGAAGTCTGTGATGTGCATGAGGACTTGAATATTTGAAGCACGCTTGGAGCACTGTGTCCTGGTTCCCTGCAGGCACTGTCACTATTTATTCCTAGAGAAAGCCTGTGTCTAAGAGCATTTGCATCTGGATCTAAAAGGCGATGAGTGACGCTTGGCTCTGGAGCTTCTCCAGGTTTTGATGCATCAGATGAGATTTGGTGGTGCAGGATGCTCCATGGAAGCAGGGGCACAGTGGAGGAGTGAGATGTGCTGTGAAGTGTGGGCATGGTGGTGATGGGCCACCACAGCCAGCCGGCAGCATGGGGAGAGCAGGATGGAAGGATGGAGCAGCATCACTCTGGAATTCAGGGTTGCATGCATAGCTTGGGATCAAACCACAACGGATATCCAACAGGATTTCCCAGTTCAAAGGGGAGCAAGACATGATGTGCTCACCCAAAAGCACTCAATTAGTGGTGTGGGGTGTTTTTTTTGGTGGGAAGACATGGATGTAGCAATGATGTAGCCTGAGGCCTCTGCTGCAGCTGGTGATATGGTTTTCCCAAGGGATGCTGCTGCATTCTGCTAAGCACGCAGCCATGCTCCTGAATGTCTTACAGGAGAGCTGCAGAGGAACTGTCCATAAAAATCCAGTTAGGGATGCATACCCAACACCCAGGGAAACCACAATCTCCATGTTTAAAACAAATTTTCAGTTGCATAGCTAAAATTTATTTTCTTGCCATGAGTAGATCTCCCATCTGCATATTTTGGGCTGAAACATGGTGATTTCCAGAGGCACAGGATGGTGCCGTGCAGCACCAGGCAGATGTGCAGGGGTGTGTGCCCTTTCCCAGTGTTCCTCCCTCAGCTGCCTATCATCCTTGGATGCCCTGTGATGCCCTTGCTCATCACCCTAAAACTTGCTGATGGAGGCCAGCAGCACCAGCTCTCTTGGTCACCATCCCCACAGTCATGGGTTTGTAGGGCACAGAGAAGCAGGCAGGGACTATCCTCAGCCGAGGAACAGCCTCAGAATGTTTAGATGGCTCCTCTGAAATTCCCAAAAAGTCACTCAGCACCCAGTGACAGCCCACAAGGCAAACACACAGCACACCAGGCAACCACCTGGGCTCATGTGGCAGCCCAGCTCATGTTGGATGTGTTTGGGTGCAAGCACCCATGGGAAAAAAAGGAGGTTTGTTGTAGTGTAGCAGAGCTCAGTGTGGGCACAGCTCCTCCAGCTTGACTTTTGGGGTGTGGGTGATTTCAGCGTCATGCTGGAGAGTTGCTCCATGTTCATATAGACTAAGGGGCCAGGAGGCACCGGTGTTGGAGCCTTGGCTGAGCCCTGACCATCTCCCTTACTTGCCCTCCAGCTCTGCAGACCCTGATCCCCACGGGAGGAACACCTTCACCGCCTGACCGGAGCGCCGCAGCTGACGTGGTGCCAGTGGCTGATGCTTGAGCCCCCTCTGAAGACGCTGCCGGCTTCCCGTGAGCTTCTCCAACTCCTCCGTGGCACCCTTCAGGCCAGCTGCCTGAACCCCCCTGCCCATGGCTGCCTAGACCCTGCTGGGGCAGCGGTGGGACTGGGGGGCTCGAGCAGCAGGTCTCAGGGGGACAGCAGCTTGCAGCCAGTGTGCAGCAGTACCCACTTCTGCGAGCCAGCGCTTCCCATCGCCCCTCTCTGCGCTTCGTTATCACCCTTCGCACCCCTGCTGCTTTGCAATGTATCTCGTGGCTTATTTGTGTCATTGCAATAAAGCTTTTGTTGTTTGAAGTGCCCTCCATGGTGAGTGGGGCGAGGCTGGGGAGCCATGGTTTGGGCAGTGGGGCATCCATGGAGAGGGTGGTGGGATACTAGGCGGTGCCCCAGTAGCACAAAAGCCTCAGTACCCCCAGAATGGTTAACAGGGAAACTCAGCCCACACAGACCATGAAGCAAACCATGGTTTGGAAAATGGGCCTCAGAGCCCTGGCTCCACTCAGCATCAGGAAATGATCCCACATGGGAGCGAAGCTGCCAGGAGGGGAGGGGGAGCAGAACGGGAGGGAGCACTGCAAAGAGAATCCAGAGCTTTCCCAAAAGGCGGTGACGACCAGGATTCATTATCCATCGGGAGACGTGTTTATAGCCAGCGTGAGTCACTGCCGGGCCCCCGGATGGGAGCAGCCCATGTCAGGGGCTGCCACCATTTGGGATGGGTCTGGGCTGCCCGTCCAGCCCCACACAATGGCAGCTCTCAAACCGGCCCCACCAGGCCGCCATGCACCAGCCCTGGCCCTTGGAGCAGACCCAGTGCTATTTTTGGACACATTGGGGTATGGCTTTTTTCTCTGGGATGCTTCATTTCTCACTCAAGAAGAAAAGCCAGAGCACTGCCCCAGCTCTGCATGTTGCCCTGATGCAGCGAGGGCCTCCATCTCCAGCTGGTCCAGACCTGGGTTTAACACACATCCAGGCACTCAGGAGAGGCCAGCGGTGCCCCCCTGGACCTCTGTCCCATGGGGAAACAAAGGCAAAAATGCCCATGTTGACATTTTTCTCCGTTTGGAGCTATCTTTTCCAAATGTACATCATCCCTGCTCCTATGAAAGGGCTGTGGGCAGGTAGGCAGCCCCCTGGATTTTACCCCTATTTTCACCCTTCCACAACCTGCTCCCCAGGGAACACCATCCCCAAATTTCTATGGAAGCTGGAAGTCATCCTCCCCTTGTTTGTGCTATCCCTGACACCCCCTTTGCTAGGGTGCCCAGCCCAGGTCCCTGACAAGCCACAAAACCACCCACTTCTGGCTAAAAAACAGATTTTCTGGGTTTCTCCTGCCCAGAAACTGGTAGCATGCTTTTGCTTGGAGAAAAGCACATGTTCCTGTTCCTGTCCCATTCCCAGAGCAGCAGCACCATTGGAAACCCTCCCAAAGCAGGGTGTCGCTAAGACAGATGCTCTGGGAAACGTGGCTTAGGGCTCTTTTCCCACTTCCCTGCAAGCTGCCCACAAAGCACCTTGCCTGGCCACACACCCCTTTGCTGAGCTGGAAGGCTTTCCCAGAGACAGTGGCAGTCCCAGGGAAAGGACCCAGTGAAGTTGTGGGTGCAAACACTCCCAAATGTTGTTGCCTCCCCACCTACCACCACACAGGGCTGGAATCCCTGCCCAGGCTGGAGACGTGGGATGCAGAGGGATGTTAATTACCTGCCTGCACTAATTTATCCTCTGCTCATCAGCTGCAAGACAAAGCATCTGTGCCCCACCGAAAGCATTTAATGGTGCAAACGCCTTACACCCCTGTCTGTTGCCACCAGACCTTTGCTGGAGGGCTTTCTGCTGAGAGGGTGAGTGTTTGGAGATGAGAAACAGTGTATTTGCTTTTGGCCGTCCCTCTAAAAAATAATAAAGTAGCAAAAGGGAGATGCTTATCTTTACAGCCTGCTGGGATTCCCCTGGCTGCAGTTTGTGCTGGGAGCTGCTGCATGGAGCAGGGGAAATAGGCTTGAGGACAGCAAGCACAGGATCACAGAATGGTTTGGGCTTGGAGGGACATTAAAGCTAATCTCATTCCACACCCCTGCCATGGGCAGGGACACTTCCTACTAGAGCAGGTTGCTCCAAGCCCCATCGAAGCTGTCCTTGAACACTTACTTCAAGGGATGCTGCAGTCACAGCTTCTCTGGGCAGTATTTGCTAGTGCCTCACCACTCTCCCAGGGAAGAATTTCTTCCTAGTATCCAATCTAAACCTATTCTCTTTCAGCTTAAAGCCATTCCCCCTTCTCCATGTCTGAATGCTTCACATTTGGTCCTCGCTGTCTGTGAAAGATCTGAGGAGGATGCTTGGCACTGCTTGGAGTGGGCTGGGAAGGCATCCTTGCCAGGAAGGGTGGCTGGCTTGTTTTAGCCTTCTAGGAACAGGCTGCAGGCTGGATCTGGCTCTGGTGTGGAGAGCCCAGCTGCATGCCTTGCTACGTCCCAGGACTGCTCTGAAAGGGCACAGCCACTCCTAGAGCTGCAATGGCTGCTGGAGTGGTAAACATAACGAGTATAAATATGCATACAGAAAAAAATGTGAGCAGAAACAGCCTGGGAAGGGGCTAATGGGTACCTCTGGGGGTTTGCCAGACGCATGCAAGCTCCCGGGAGGGGGTGGATCATGCCCACAAAAAAGCGTGGAAAGGGGTTGAGCTGGCTCTGTGCTGCACTGTGCCATGAAGCCAGTTGAGGTGCTTTATCCAGAGGGCAGCCCACAAGGAAGATGCTTCTTTGTGCTTCCTAAGGCTGTGGGGTTTCATGCCTACTTCCACATGGATGCAGAGACAAGGGCTGTAACCCATGGCAGAGGAAAAGCAGGTTTTTGACCTGCATAGCTCATCTCTTTGCAATTTGGTAATGCAGGCTGGGTTCTGGGAGCGTGGGGCTGCGTGGGACCAGCCAGCAGCACTTCCAGTCCCCCCAGCTGGAGGCAGGCTTTGTCTGGCAGCCGCTCGGCTGTTCCTCGAGTGCCTGATGCCTCCCTTCCCCAAGGAAGATATGCCCAGCCTGGCAAGCACGCTCTGCTCCCTGGGAATCGCCCAAGCAACAACTTTTATTGCAGAGAAACGGAAATTTTTCCCTGCTCAACTGACAGAGAGCTGAGCGCGTGTTTTTCCACCCATTTTTCCTGGACATGCTCCATGAGAACGGGGTCCTCTGTCCCCTGTCCCAACAGCAGTGTCCCCAGGGCTGGGGGTGGCACATCCCGGGGTGCTGCCTTTTCTCTAAGAGCAGAAGGACACTGTAGGTGCTGCTGATCTTGCCAGTTTTATCCCTGAACCATGATGTTCTCAACTCCCAAAAACCCACTCTTTGGGCTCTTTCTATTTTCTGAGTGTAAAATGGGGGGGGGGGGGAAAGCCCTAGAAGTGAAAGCAGTGCTGCCTGCTTTCAAGCCTCTATTGTGGAACAGGGGATGAGGGTGAGACTCTTTCACCAGGACAGTGTGGGGAGGCCCTTCCTGGTATCCTGACTGTGTGACATCCTGGTATCCCATGGTCCCCCTGTGAGTCGAGGATCCCTGCAAGCCCTGGGGTGGCCCAGAAAAAGGATCCCGAAAGCATTATCTCCTCTCCTCCAGCTCCCATGCTGCATCCGCAGCCTCCCCTCTCATTCGACCCTCTCATCTTTCCTAAGAAGCTGAGCCAAGCTTTCCCACAGACCCAGACAGCTATTAGGGAAATATTATTACCAGATGGTTTGTTTTTTTCCATAAGAACAGAGGCCAACGTTAGTGAGGTAATGGGGAAAAAATTAACCCACCACACACCAGCCTGGGCGTGGGGATGTGGATTTACTGGTGGAGCTGTGCCATGTCCTGGCTGTGCCAGCATGGAAGTGGTCTGCAGGGTGGGGTGGCAGGGGGACACCTGCACCCCATGCGTGCTGGATGGATGGCAGCTGGAAACCACCCGTTGGAGTGGCGGTGACCCCCTGAGGTGGCTTGGGAAGGGAAGAGTGTATCCCCAGATGGTGCTGGGAGGGAGGGAAGGGTCCCCCCAGGCCAACTCGGACTGGTGAGAGCAAAGCCCAGCTGGCAAACAGCAGGGCAGGGGAGTTTGTGCCGGGTCAGCAGTTTGGAGAAGCACCATGAGAGAAGCTGTGCTGCCTCTTGTGGGGTCAAAGGAAAGGGGCCACTTAGAGTAGGGATGTCAGAGGGTTTGGAAGATGGGCTGTTTCTTCCACTGGGTGTTTTTTGGAGGTGAGTGGTTGAGTGCAAGACCCTCCCCTAGTGCTGCCAAGGCACACCCTGTGCCCATGGTGAGCTGCTCGCATGGCAGCACCCGCTTGTGCTGGGAGAGGTGATGTTTTCCTGGTCAGAGGGGTTTCTCTGCTGCCTCCTCCTGCAGAGAACTGCTGTGGGAAGCTAAATTATCATATGCAGAAGCACCACAAGCCACATTCTTTCCAGTGGGGTTTGTGGTTCGCACAGTGCTGGCCTCATACCGCGGCTGCCCCTGTGGTGGAGGTCTGAGCATGGAGGTGGGGAGGACAGTGGGTTGGAGGGTGAGCCATGGGGGAGCTGGGCTGTACACCTTGGGGGTCCTAAAGCCAGTCTGGGGAGGAGCAGCCCTTGGTAACCAGACACATGGAAACCTCTCCCAGAGAACATCCATCATTCCAAACGTTTCCATCGCTGGGCACTCATGTCCCCAGGAGTGGGGGGAAGGTGACAAAGATGTCGCAGGCAGTTGTCAGGAGACCAGTGTGCTTCATGTGGTTACAGCTAGGGAAATTTCGGTGCTCCTTAATTGTGGCATTTCCCAGCACCGTGTGAGAGGGCAAAGTAGTCCCAGCTGCAGAAGATGGAGCTGGAAACCTGACATTTGATCCTGCCTTCCAAAGCACCCTTTGGTTATGAGCACGCTGCCAGGTTCAATGCTGACTTTTACCATGGGAATTCATTTTAGTTCCTTTCCATATTTTCTGTGGAAGCATAGCTTTCCATTTCCAAGTAGACTTGACTAAAGGGAAGGAAAGGTTTCATGAAAGAGTTAATATCAGAAAAACAGAGCAAACTCATTCTTTTCTCAGTCTCTGGGAGGAGAAAAGCAAAAGTTCTGTCCCAAGTGTACGTTCTTTTTTCTGCACCCAGTTTTGTCTGGAATTGGACTAAAAGTTTATTGCAGTGCTGTGGGCTGGGACTTGGGAAGGAGAACAGCCATTCCCTGGGGCACATTGGCACCATGGAGGGAGCTCTCCTTGCCCATCTGCATGGCACTTGGGAGGGAGGCTGATAGATGGAGGAGGTCCCCTGCTCCTGGGAGGGGCAGAGCCATAGGACTCAGTTTCCCTGGCCTCCTCTGAAGAGGAAGGGAGAGGGAACGTCCTTCACAGGCATGTGTCCTTGGATTTCAAGACACGATGGCATGCTGCTAGTCCCAGTGACTTGGGAAATTTTTTTTTACTGCAAAATTAGCCCACACTTTTCCAAGAAAATGGCTATTCAATGTCCTGGGGATGCTGCTGGCTGTTGGCCATGGTTTAGCACTGCAGACCTGGAAAAGGCAAGGATTTAAAACGCTTTTGGAGCTGGATACGGCTCCAATCCCGCTGTCCATTCAGAGCACCGAAATTTCCCTAGTTGTAAGCACATGAAGCACGCTCCTGGGACATTATGCCTGATAACAGCCCCTGGGGTTTGGTGTGTGGGCTCTGGGCAGAGACTGGGGTCCCCAGTGAGGTGGGAGGAGCTCCCCAGGGCACACAGGATCTGAGAGGCTGCAGCTGTGGGGAGCCATGTACGGTCGGCAGGCGCCTTACACAGGCCATACCATTATCATTAAGTCTTTGCTGACGCAGCCAACTGGCCTCCAGCTTGCTCCAGCTCCGCGGAGCTGTTCCTGAGCAGGATGTACTTTTCTCTTCCTGTAGGGAGAGGGAGATCGGCTCTTCTGCTAGTTGGGATAATTCCCTGTGAGGGAAGGGGAAAGAGGAAGAGAGAAAGCTTAAGAGGAAATGCCTCTGGTGTGCAGGTTCACAGGATGACTCTGCTAAGCTGATGCACGAATACAGGTCCCTTCCCAGCTCCCCCCTTTCTGGGAGCTGCTGGCTGGTTTTCAAAACCCCGAGTGAGCTCCCTCATGGGAGCCTGAGGAGCTGTGCTGGAGAGCCAAATTAGCATCTGATCCCCCATTAAGCATCATGTAGCTGGACTTGTCCCTGGGCATGCTTGTTCTCTTGGATAGTATCTTCAGTAGGTTTGAGAGGTCTTGAAAATTTGCCTTGTAGTGTGCTCACCTCTTGGTGCCACCTGTGCAGTTCAGCAAAGCCCACACACCTCAGTGCCTGGGTGGTTCATTACACCAGCCAGGTTCACACTCATACTAAAGCTTTTTAGCTGGGGGAGGAATGCTTTCCTCAGCACAACCAACCCCTTGCTGTTCTGTGGCCAGGATGTCTCTTCCCACCCTCAGCAATGCTGCCCAGCCAGCTCCGGGGAGCTGCCCTGTTTTTCTGGCTGCCCCTCAGCCAGAGCATGTGACACCCTGAGACTCTCCAAAGTCCTAGAGAAGCTGTGGGGACAGGTTGCAGGGGTGATCAGGAGTCATCCTGAGACCACCGTTTTCTTCTCTTTGCTTTAATATCAGCTTCCACAGATGCACCTAAATTTGTGTTGGAGTGAAAAACGGCGCCTGTTTTTTGGGTTCACAAGGTTTCAGTTCAGCACAGTCTGCAGGTTATTTTCACTGGTTTTGGATGTTGTTTATCCAAAGAGTCATTATTTGATGCATCTGCCTCAATAGTGTGGACAAGATTCTCCTCTATTGTAACTTGCAACCCGTGGGGCTACTGGGTTCTTTTGCATTGTCTCAACTTGAGACACATCTGATGGCCAAGCCTGCGATGTTTCCTCCTGCTCATCCACACAAAGGTGCTGTCAGAGTAGTTGTGCGTGACAGCTAGGATGACAGAGGTGGCAGCCAGCCCTGCATGGCAGGTCTCCTGCTGCCTTCATGCTACCAGCTTGGGTGCAAGCCATTTGTACTGACTGGGTTTGTGCTGTCAACTCTTTGCCGTTTAGAACAATCCGGCAGCACCCCTCAACTTTTTATTTAATGACAGCTTTTGGTCCCCCTCCTGTGCTTTTGGGAGTAGGTTACAGCTGCAGCTGTGAAAAGCTTGAAAGCAAGGTCAACCCTCAGGTATTTCACCTCTACCCTCCCCTAGCAATTAATGCTCCCACTGTGATGAGGGGTTGTCTCTGGTTCTGGCCATGAAGAGCAAATGGTCAATACCACCTTGGGACTCCTTGCTGTGGGGGTCCACACTACTACAGGTCCTCAGGCTCTCCTGCCATCCTACAGAATGGGAAAATGCTCATTTATGGGTTTCCCTAAGGACTTGTGCTCCTACTTCTACCTCCTAGGCTTGACAGCTTTGAGCCTGTCCCCACCCTCTGCCCTGAGTATGGGCCTGGGGAGAAGGGTTGTTCCCAACCCAGGGTGTACCTGTGGGTTTCTTCTCAGCTTGCCTCTCATGTTCCTGACTGGGTTGAGCAGAAAACCCTGAAACTCAGGGAAGAAAGTGCTTCTCCAAAAATATGGTACCTCCACAGTGCCCCAAATCCCTGTGTGGCCTCGGGGCAGCTCCAGCTCTGCCATGTGGTGGGGACTCCCTGGGACAACACAGACCAGCTCTCATGCAGTTTGGGATGCGTTGGGAATGCCTGTCCCCCTGTCCCAGCTTTCTTGGCCCAGGAGCTGAGAGGAAGCTGCTGGCAGGTGCCCCAAGCCCCCCCGCCCCAGCGAGCAGGCTGAACCCGGGCAGGATGCTGACTCTGGGCACTGGCTGCACCGGGGCTCCCTGTGTGAGGGTTGTAGAGGTCCTAGGCACTGGTGGCCAGGCTGCTATCGCAGGTACAGCGACATCCATAAAAAGGGTAAGGAGAAATGCTTCATTAGGTTCTGACTCACAGCTGACAGCCCCTGATCCCTCCCTCCGTCCTCGGGCTGGAGAAGTCTCCTCCTCACCCTTACCCTCCTGCCTGCTCTTCCTCCCACGGAAACCAAGGGGAAAGCGGTAAAAAAAATATCTTCAGCGACTCCCGCCTCCGGGCTGTGGGCTCTCTCAGCTGCTGGGTTCTCCTTCCCTGCTTTTTTCTTGGATGCAGCTCGATGGTAATCTGAACGAAGCAACATGAGGCTGCGAGACTTTCTACTCACTTTGCTGCTCCCGGCCGGCTTCCTGGGGGGGGGGTCATACGCTCAGCAGCGTGTGAGCGCAATCTCCACACGAGTCTCAAGTGCAGAAGGTAAGCCTGGGATGCTTTCCAGGGTGGTTTTTCTTCATGGGACCAGCAGAGAAGCCTGACTGCTGTTCCCCTCCCGGGTGGATGCCTCCACTGCTGAACACACTGCAGCTCTGTGGGGACGTTTTGGCTTGCTGAGGAGAGCAGCGTAGGATTAGAGAGGATCTGCAGGATGTACCCACTTTTCATGGTTTTTGGCTCTCTTTCCTTGGCTCTGTCTGGTCAGGATTTACCAGTAGCACTGGGATGCAGGAAAGGGGGATAACAGCTGATACCAGTTCAGCTTTCTGAACTATTTAGGGTTTGACCCTGGCTGTTAAGGAATGGTTTGTTATTGCTCTTTCCTAAAATTATATTTTTGACAGGATGTGTCAGAAAATTGGTGGTTTCTCATAGCATGAATTGCTAAAATGTCTTGGTTTAATTTTTTTAAGTGGTTCTTGCAGCTGCATGTTGTTTTTTATAATAAGTAGTATAGGACTTGCAAAGATATCCCTTGAATGGAAATGTGGAAGACAGTATAGGAAAGTGTTAAATGCCACCAACCGATGTTTTCTGAAAATGTAATCTTGCTTACCCTCGATGCCAAGGGAGTTAGGATGTCAAAGCTTTCCCCTAAGTCCTGATTCTGGGAGGCTGCTTGGAGGAAAACTTTGTGGGCAGCACAGGAAGCCTGGGATGGGGAGGCGATGCAGCAGGACTGCTGGCCAATTCCTGCCTCTCCACTTCTTTCCAGACTGCCCTGTGGACCTGTTCTTTGTCCTGGACACCTCGGAGAGCGTCGCCCTGAGGGTGAAGCCCTTTGGGGACCTGGTTACCCAAGTGAAAGATTTCACCAACCGGTTCATTGATAAGCTGACCAATAGGTACATCTCCCAGGGGTTTATCTGGGCTGCTTTAGGAATGGAGCTGACTGGGATGCTGAGACCACCCTGCATGTCTTTCCACAGAGGGAGAGGAGGAAAGCAGAAATGCTGGGGAGGGAGATGGGAGCCTCTCCTCCCTCTCCCAGTCCTCAGCTGCCCTCTTTTTGCTCTCTGTGCTGAGGGCAGCAGTGTGGCTTGAGCAGGGCTGCCTGCACCCAGCCTCAGGAAAGAAAGGAATTCCTGGAGTGGCAGACATGGCATCCCAACCCCACCACCTCTGGCTGGCTATGTGGTTATTCTGCAGTGCCAAAGTAATGCTGATGCCTGTGCTCAGGCCCAGAACAACCCGGGTGCTTGGGTGGCAGCAGAGCACCTCTGGTGTTTAAACCCAGCAGTCAAGAGCACCCCACAGAGCAAATCCTCCTTTGCAACTGGTGTACCCCACAACACCCAGCTTTGGGTGCCCTTTATCCACCCCATTGCCCAGCCCTTTATCTGCCACCTCCTCACCTACCTCTGCAGCCACCAAGCCTTGTCTGACTATGGCTTTCCCAAGGGGAGGTCATGCAGAGATGCCTAAGAGCAACAAAGCTCTCAGATCCCAGAGGGGATGATGCTGGGCTTGCCTGCTGGCAGGAGATCCAGGGATGCACAGGAGCACCACAAGTCCTGGGGGCACATGGGTCTTCCTGAGCTCCTTGGGACAGCAGGAGATGTGTGCTGGTGCCCAGAGGGGCACCATGGGGATGTTCCAGTGCTGCACCACCTGGAGGGGCAGTGCCCCATCTCAGGATGGGTAGGAAAGGATTATCAGGTCATCAGCTCATCTGCCCATTTCCCAGGCAGGAGAGCTACATCACAAGGCTTTGAGTGACCAGGAGCCCTGTGCTTGGGAACAACCTGCCAGGCCTCCCTCAATGCAGCATCACTCTCCCCTAAGCAAGGCTCTGGTCTCAGTCCAGAGGCAACTGGCAGCAGTGGGATGGAGGGAACAGCAATGGACAAGGTTCAGTTGGCATTGGGAAAGGTGTCCTGCTGGGCAGAGAGAAGATGAGCTTGAGGAAGTAAGGGAGATGTGCAGCACCACCCCTTTGGGATCGGTCCCCACATCCTGAAAAAAAAAATCACATCCCTTTAGGATTGATTTCTGGGGCAGTGACCAAAGCACAGGTGGTGCCTCTGTCCCAGGGAGTCACAGGTGTTGGATGTGTTAGTGCACAGGGCAGGGCTTCAACACATACACTCATCCTTCTCTGAATCACATCATCCTTCAGAGGGAGGCATCCCTCTCTGGTTTGAACACATCTAGCAGTGGAAAACCTCTGTGTGGGATGTTTCAGTGGTTACCTGCCTTGCACTCACACACCTGGCTGTCTGGCTCAGCATCTCCTGCTCAGCTGCAACCACTGCAGCCTGGCACCTCTTCCAGAAGCCTCTCTGCCAAGCTGTTTGATCCTTGCAGATGCCCACCAGGTGCCTCACTTTGCCCTTCCACCCGCTGGACAAGCTCCCCTGGTCCCTTGCTGTGCTTTGCATGGCAGGCATGTCCCTGCCTTGCAGGAAAGCAGGGAGCCCTGGCAAATCCCTGTTTCGCAGAGCACTTTCATGTTCCACGGTGGTGCAAGTGAAGTAGAGGTGTCGGTGGATCTGGACGAAGGTGCTGGAACACGTGTCCTGGTGTGTCCGCACAGGTACTACCGCTGCGACCGCAACCTGGTGTGGAACGCGGGGGCTCTGCACTACAGCGATGAGGTCGTGCTCATCAAGAGCCTCACCCCGATGCCCAGCGGCCAGAGCGAGCTGAAGAACCGCGTCTCGGCTGTGAACTACATCGGGAAGGGCACCTACACCGACTGCGCCATAAAGCGGGGCATCGAGGAGCTGCTCATCGGGTGAGGCAGTGGGGCAGAGAGGGGCGTGCTGCTGGCATGGCTGTGGAGAGTGCAAGCTGGGAGCTTCTGGGTTAGGACATGCCTGTGCATTGTGTAGAGCTGTCCTCAGGTTGGGAAAAGAGGTCACCTGGGCATGGAGTGGGCAGAGGGGTGGCAGTGTTCTGGCTTGCACCCCAGGATGGGGCGCTGCCTGGGGTGAGTGCCCTGAGGTGCCCAAACCACTCCTCCCCAGCGAAATCCTTGCAATGTTAAATCCCACATTTAAACCCTTTCAGTGGTTCCCATCACAAGGAGAATAAATACCTGATTGTGGTGACTGATGGACATCCCTTGGAAGGTTACAAGGAGCCCTGTGGAGGCCTGGATGATGCTGCCAATGAAGCCAAACATTTGGGGATCAAAGTGTTCTCTGTTGCCATCTCTCCCAATCACCTGGTAGGGACCACATGGCAGGGATGCTCCCTGCAGGGGTCCCAAGCGGGACCATGAGACCCCTAGTGGGGCAAAGGAGGCTCTGAGGGGCACTCCGAAGGGAGAGTGAGGGTTCCCAGGATGATCTCTGGGGACTGACCCTGCACAGGTGCCCACGGGTCTCATTCTTCCCTCCCCACCCCGACCTTAGGACCAGCGGCTCAACATCATCGCCACAGACCACGCCTACCGCCGCAACTTCACCGCCACCAGCCTGAAGCCAACCCGGGAGCTTGATGTGGAGGAAACCATCAACACCATCATCAACATGATTGTGAGCACTGCCCACCTCCTCCCCACACCCATCCCCTGCCCAGGCTCACCTGTCTCTCTCAAACACCCTCTCTTTGCTTTCCTGTCTTGCAGAAACTTAACACAGAGCAATCGGTGAGTGTCCCCCTGCGCCTGAGCCTGTCCCCCGTGGGTCACCCACGGCCAAGGGGAGCTCAGTGGCACAACCCTGCCCTGAGGCAACTCCTGCCAGCCAGGGGAGCCCCCTCGAACAGGCTGCAGTCTGACCCTGCTGCTTCCCACTGCTCTAATGCTGTTTTCTCCTTCCCTCTGGGCAGTGCTGCTCCTTTGAGTGCCAGGTGAGTCAGACTTCTGAGACCCCTGTTCCCTTCCCTCGCATCCCTGTGGTCCCAGGCTGTGCCTCTGTGGCTGGTCTAACCCATACCTCTCTCCTGCAGCCTCCTCAAGGGCCCCCTGGACCACCTGGTGACCCAGGCCATGAGGTGAGGGACTGGTTGTGGCTGTGCTGTGGGACCTGGGCAGTGGGATGGGCTTACTGGGGATGCTCAGAGACTTAGAATCATTATCAAAGAGTCATTAAGATTGGAAAAGACCTCTAAGATCACCTTTGGGGCATGGATCCTCAGCATCCCACCACTGCCCCGCAGAGAAGTAGATGAGGACCTACACTGTCTTCCCATGTGGCCAGCATCATCTGGTCCCCATATCCTTGGAGCATTGCTGCTTCCATCCTCCCTGCTCTCCTTTCAACAGGTCGTTGTTCTATTCCTGGGGGTGATGAGCTAACTGTATTTCTGTCCTGTATTGCAGGGAGAAAGAGGCAAGCCAGGTCTTCCTGGCCAGAAAGGAGAAGCTGGAAGCCCAGTAAGTGAAGGACCAGCCCTGGTGACTCTGCACAGGGGCTATTTTTTGGTTGCTTGTGGCCAGACCTCTCAGGCACATCCTCACCAGCATCACCCTGTTTCCATGGGGTAGTCATGGTGTGCAGTGGGGTGGCTCCTCCTCTTGCTACAAGGCTTCCTTGTTCCTCACCCAAAATAGCCGTCCCTCCTGGAGGACACGTCTCTGACTCATGTATGCCAGCCCAGGGCTGGACTCTGGGCTCCCTCCTGCATCCTCTGACACAACAAGCACAGCAGTGTTACAGGGAAACCTTTGGTAAATAACAGCCTAAAAGCATGAGGGTACTATTTCCCTCCTCCTCCCTTTTTTTTTTCTTTACCGGGCACACTTTATTTTTGGGAGGCACATTTCTCCCGCACATGTGAGAGTGCAGTTCTCCACCTTGTGCATCCCCAGCTTGGAAACCCTGTGCTGTGCATTTTTCCTTCCCAAGGGTTTTTTGCCCTTCCCTTTCATCCCAAATGATGTGTCCCCAAGTGCTCAGTTTTCCTCACCCCTAGGAAGGGCTGGAGATGGTGGAGGTGAAGGTAGGTCCCCTTGGCCCTCCACAATGATCCCATGCTCCCAGACCAGGAAAACGAGGAGCAAGAGTTATGGGAGAGCCTCCTGTGGGACAATGGTGGCTGGGCATGAGCCCCACATCAAGAGTCTGGGGGGACACTATCCCATGGTGGTGTAACACTATGTTTGTGTCCCCTAGGGCAAGCCAGGGGACATGGGACCTGTTGGCTACCAAGGAATGAAGGTATGTGGGGCTGCAGGGTCACAGCCATGGTTCCTCTGTGGGCCACGGGCTTTGAGCTGCAAGTATTCTCATTCTCCCATTTCCCTCTCTCCTTTCCTCTCTAGGGTGACAAAGGAAGCCGAGGAGAAAAGGTGAGGACAGCAAGGATGTTTGGGACAGCTGTGTCCCCCAGCTTGGTTATCCTGGGCTACCTCTGCAACTGGATTGTGTTGGGGTCTGGTATGTGCCCACGATTCCATGCCTCCTGCAAGCACTGCCTGAGCCAGGAGCAGGGATCCAGTGGGATCTAGTGGTATGCAGAGGCATGGTGAATGCCTGCATCCTGGGACTGAGCTGGTGTGGGGACTGCAGCGTGGTGGGGGGATGAATCTGCTCAGCATGGGGGTCTGACATCTCTCTTCTTCCCTTTGCAGGGCTCAAGAGGAGCCAAAGGAGCCAAGGTCAGCCTCTGCTTTTGCACCA
Source organism: Lepidothrix coronata (assembly GCF_001604755.1). Classification (NCBI taxonomy): domain Eukaryota; kingdom Metazoa; phylum Chordata; class Aves; order Passeriformes; family Pipridae; genus Lepidothrix; species Lepidothrix coronata. The sequence continues at coordinate 688,258 of NW_016690345.1, read as the reverse complement.
TTTATTCTCTCTGGTTGATGCCTGGAAGGAGAAGCATCTTTGGGAATCTCTTCATGATCCTTATTTTCTGTTTCAGGGTGAGAAAGGCAGGCGTGGAATCGATGGCATCGATGGCATGAAGGTAAATCTCTGCTCCGGGGCACTTTGCTAGGCCTGAGGACCCTGGCTTTTGTCCCTTCAAAACCATTGTGGGATCCAAGAATGAAGCTGGTGGGGCAGCAGAGCTCCCTTCCTGCAGAGCCATCCAGCTGCCAGCCAGAGACAGGGCTGGGATGTCCTTTCCAGGGGTCTGGAATGATGAATGGGGTCTTCCTATGGGTGCCACTCATTGGAAACCCCTGCTGTGTCTGCCTGACAGGGTGAAGCTGGATACCCTGGATTACCTGGATGCAAAGGCTCACCTGGATTCGATGTACGTACCCTTTGGGTGCCCCTTGCATGCAAATGAGCAGGTCTTCCATGATGGTGTGTGGAAATGGGGAGCCCCTCAAGACAGGGAGCTGTGGGAGGGAGTTTCTTGGCACATGGAATGCTGGGATACCACACATGACACCCTGGGGATGTCCCCAGGGCAGTCTGCCTTGTCCTTGCCTGGAAACTGTCCCCCATTGCATGGGGCTGCCTGGGATGCTGCTCTGGAAAACATTATTCTGACATTGTATTTCTACAGTTTTGCTGCTTTTTCCATGCTCCCAGGATGACACATTCATGGTGGCACCAGTGTCACTGTGGTCCAGCCACAGAAGGCCAACAGCCACCTTTTCTGCCCTTTTCCTCTGAGCTTCAAAAGTGTTTCAGCAATGTGGGCTCAGTGTTGCTTGTGTGGCTCCATGGTGTCACGTCCCTCCTGTCCATCCCAGTAGGGAGTTGTGTGCTGGGATGCTCAGTCCGTGCCCAGTTTCCTACAGATAGTGTTACCCGCTTGGGTTTCAGTGATGCTGCCTTTAACTTCAACAGGGAGCTCAAGGCCCACCTGGACCGAAGGGAGATCCTGGTGCTTATGGACCCAAGGGAGGAAAGGTGAGTTGCACTTCCCAGCCTCGTGCAGGAAGGGTGCTGACACCCCTCTTCTGCAAGACGGAGAGGTGGCAATTCGTTGCACTACTTGGGGCAAGCCTGTCACAGAATCAGTGGTTTGGGTGGGAAGGGACCTTAAAGCCCACCTCGTTCTACCCCCTGCCATGGGCAGGGACACCTCCCACTAGACCAGGTTGCTCCATGCCCCATCCAACCTGGCCTCTACTCTAGAGGATGCCCTCCTTAACCCCCAGTGTGCCCAAGGTTAGTGGGTGCCCACAAGCCTGGAATGAGCATCCCTGAGATATTGGGGGGCTGCTGTGAAAAAGTTGGTTTTCACTAGGAGTGGAGTAGGGTGAGACCTGCTGAGGATGGGGAGAGACCACAGCCCTGAAAGAGGCTCGGGGTGCACCGGGGCTCCTGATAATCCCTGTGCTCTGGGAGCCAAGATCCACCACTGGGTGCTGAATGCAGTCTTGATGGTACCTTGTGTCCTTATGAAGGGGGAGCCTGGGAATGACGGAAAACCTGGCCGACAGGGGATTCCCGGCAGCCCTGGAGAGAAGGTGGGTGAAGAAGTGCCCGTGTGTGAACATCCCCTGCCCTCTGTGGGAGGGAGAGTTCCCCTGCTTCAGCCTGGGCTTTGAAGCAGAGCTTGCCCAAAGCTCTGCAAACATGAAGGGTTTTGATCCAAAACTTAACTTCTCACTTGCACCTCTGTGCCTTGCTCATGCAGGGCGCTAGAGGGAACCAAGGTGAGCCTGGACCAGTAGGAGAGACTGGTGATGAGGTGAGTCCTCTGCCTGTGATGCCCCTGTGCGTGATTGCTGGCCATCCCCACTGCCTGACCACCCCTCTTGTTTCTCCACAGGGTGCTCCAGGTCCAGATGGTCCTCCAGGAGAACGGGTAAGCGAGGGCACCTCTGCCAGGCACCCCACCAGGGCATGGGCAGGGGCTGGTACCCTCTAGAAGAGGAGGAGGGGGGCTGGGGCTGAGCCCACTCAGAGGTGGGCAATGAGGGAGGGCTTTGCTCCTGCTGGGAGCAGATCCTGATTCTGTGATCCCACCGTCTCTTTGCAGGGCAGCAATGGAGAAAGAGGAGCACCAGGCTCGCCGGGTGACCGCGGGCTGAGAGGAGAGCCGGTAACTGCACCCACAGGGCAGCTTTCAGAATCTGCTTGCAAACGGGGGGACGCTTGGAAGCCAGGCACTGGAAATAGGTGCCCAGGGGCTAACTCCACCAGCCTGTGGGCCAGCAGGCAAGCTCAGTGCCTTTCCTGCCAGTTCGGGAGGGACCTGTCTTTGTCCCCCAGCAATTACCCCTTTACACTAACAGCTAATCACCAAATAGCCAAAATCCAGGGAAGAGTTTGCCCAGCAAGCCAAGAGCAGGTGAACAGTGGCCAGTTCCTTCCTCACAGCTGGAAAACCAGCTGATGGAGAGAAAAGAGACAAGGTGTCCTCCTCCAGGTGCTCAGGGGCTGGGAAGGAGGGCACAGGTACCATCAGCAGCAGGGCAGAGTGAGTGGGTGCGGATGGAACGGGAGCGGGGGAACGCTTTTCCCTCCCCTTTTGGGTGGGAGTCACTGGGAAAGTATTTTTCCTGCCTGCCAGGAGTGAGTCAGCGAGGGTGAGTGTGGGAGAGACAGGCAAGAGCCATCAGCGGGCCAGGATAAACATGTGGCAAGCGACAGACATGCCACACGCCACAGGGAGGGACGAGGGGTGCTGCTGTGCAGAGTGGGGGTGGTGGGGCCCAGGGCACCCCGCAGCAGCATCCGGTATTGCCACTGCTGGGCAATCACCATCGCACCACTCATTCCCTGTCCCTGCAGTGAGGGCAGTGAGGACCCACCACCAGCTTTGAGGGGGGGCAGAGTTTGCCTTGGGGAGGGAGCAGCTCTGTCAGGGGGCTTCTGGCAGCCTCCTCCTTCCTGTTTACTGCTTGGGGAGCATCAGTGCTGCCACACGGGGTGTGCGGGGCAGATGTGCGCAGGACATGAAGGCACGCCAGTGTCCTGGAGTTAAATTGTTCAGCAGATGATGGGCTGCTTCCTTCCAAGTTTTAGTCCAAGCACGAGGCTGTGTAACCTCGCCAGAAACGTCTTGGGGCCTTTTGGAAGTTGTGTTTTGTATTTGCTGTTTGCCTTATCCATCTGGAAGCTTCTAGGTTGCAAACAACAGCTTTAGGTCACCAAGCTTTCAACTGCTTCCCTCAAAGTTCACTCTCTTCTGCCTCCCTGACTTGCTCATTCCTGGCCATGGGTCTGGATGAGGAAGGTGCCACAGAGTCAGCCTGGGTCTGACAGACACACTGACCTTTTGGGATGCAGCTCTGCTGGGCCAGTGGAAGGCTGTTGAGTGAAAGTGAAACTGAGCCCAGTACTGTGGTATTTCCTTCTGTTGGAACGGGTGAGGTGCAAAAACACTGAAAGTCAGGTTTTCTGGGCTCTCCTGGGCTGTCAGTTTTCTGCGAGTAGCCCTAGCCTGGCTCAGGGTGCTAAGTGTTAGCAAAGGAGAGGGGAGAACATTGGTAATGAGAGGTGAGGGTGTCCCTCTTTATCTGCTGGCTCGTTCCCTTAGGAATCACCTTGGCTCCCCAGGTATGGCAGGATGGAGGAAGAGGGGGTGGAGGAAGGATGCTACTATCCTGGAGGCTCCTCTCCATGCAGATTGCCTAGGGCAGGAGCTGCTCTAGAGGAGCAGCCGTGGTTGCAGAGTGTGGCTGGTTTGAGTCCAGGGCCAGGTCTGTGTATCTGCAGAAGGCTTGGAAGGTGAATCTCTCCAAACATTTACTTTTCTGGCACAAAATGGGCTGAAACATGTCACCTAGAGGAAAGCTTTAGAAGGTCTTCCTCTTAGGGCTATCTTCTTGGGTTCAAGGTGGCCGCACTAGCCTGTCTTTATCTCCACACATCTCTCTGATAGTTTCCTACTCAGCTCCTGAATCTGTCTCAAAACCCTCTCTGTTTGGATGGCTGTAATTCCATCCAGCTATTGGTGCTGCTCCCCATTGCACACAGGTCCCTTTGTACCCTACATCTGTCCCTCTTTTAGTTTCTTATGCCCTCTCTCTGTGTTTTCAGGGAGAGCCTGGACCACCTGGTGACCAAGGGCGAGAAGGACCCCTCGGACCACCTGGTGACCAGGTAAGAGCTTGTACTAACCTTCTGGCTCCCAGATGGAAGTGGTTTGGACAGTGGGGAGTGGGGTAGGGTGTTTAACTAATGCCACAGCATCTTGGGGTGACTTCTCAGCATCTTCCAGACCAGGAAGCAAAGCTGTTGAAGAGGGGCAGGAATTTCTACAAGAACCCAGGATATGAACAGGGCTGAAAAAATGGAGACTTGGTTGCTGTGCTGTGGGCAGAGCAACCTCCACAGCATTTCCCAATTCCATGGAAACAGATGTCAACACATATGACAGAATTGGAAACTGGCAAGTGCAAGCTGCAGCACCGCACAAAATGTTCAGGCCTGGGGCCAGAAGCTGCTCACCTCAGTCAAGGGAGTGAATGACACATCTTGTGTTGGTGAGGATATCCTGATGTGGCCCCAGCGGTGTCCCTGACACCCTTGACATCAGAGACAACCAAAGCCAGCATTCCTCAAGCCTGCTTGCTGCAAGATGTGGCCCTCCTGCTCTGGGGACTGCTTGTCCTCAAGGAACAGATCTCAGACTTCATGGGCTTTCTGGAGAGCAGAGTTGGCTACCTCCAGCCTGAGGAAGGCTTCTGTCCCCTGCACAGTTAAAGGCTTTTGCTTCCCAAAGGTGTACCTGGGTGATAACTTTGGGTCTGGAGGTATTGCTGGGTCAATCCTCCATGTCAATAGCACAGGTTGTAATGGCTCACAGGATCTTTGCACCTGAGCAAGCATGCTTTGACATCACCCTTGGAGGGGCTCTGTGCGACAACTCCCCTTCTACCCATACCATCAGAGTTCTGATGGATCCAAAGACACAGAGATGTATTGAGATAACATTCCCACACTGGTGGAGCAGGACTTCTACTGGATGTGAAGCATGGAGACCAGCGTGCAGACAAAAATGAGACAGCTTTTGAACTCCTTTATGGTCAGCTAAGTGTTGAAGAGCCCTTGGAGGAGATCTGGAGTACAGGACAGGCATGAAGGGGTGGGTGTTGCATTCACATTATCCCCAGCATGGGTGACCCCCACAGCAGACCTGCTCCATGCCACAGCCTGGGGAGACGCTGTGCTTGTGCCAGGGTTGTGCTTGCCTGGAGTTGGGCTTCCCTTGAGCCTATCTCATGCTAGTGAGGAGCACCAAATCCACACAGGAGGATTGTCCAGCTCCTACTGTCCTGATATTGTTCAAATGTCCTATTGTCCAGATCCTGTAGCGGAGCTGAGCTCCTGCCACAACCAAAGAGCATCTGGCAGCATCCAGCTTGCTGGGCATTGCTGAGGTGTCATTTTGAGGGGTGGCCCTGCTGGAAAGGCAGCTCTTTGGATGTGTGTGTATTGGATCTACGCTGCAGATAACGCTGGCAAAGGAGGCTAAAGCTGGAGCTGCTCTCCATGTGGTAGAAGGCTCATTCCAGGTTCAAGGCAGGAAAAAGACCATGCAGAAGACAGAAAGTTGGTGCAAGCATGGTGGGGAGCCAGGCAGGGATAGATCCTTCTTCCAGATAGCCTTCACTGTTGGGGAGAAAGAGGAGAAAGAACCATCTCCCTGCTGTCTCTGAGCCTGTGGGACACCAGTTTTCCCTCTCCACCACTGAACTTGAGTCAAACCCCTGTCAGAGAGAGAGAAGCATTACAAAAGCAGCTCAAATGCCTTCCCAGACCAGTGGCCGCCTCAGTGCCTCCACCACTCCAGGGAGATTTGAAAAGTAGTTGCAAAGTGAGGATGATTTTTCCATAAGCTGAGGAAGAATGCTTTTTTTTTTTTTCCAAATTAAAAATAAATGCATAATTGGGCTTGGGTAAGAGTAGGACTTTGGCAAACACGAATATTTTTCAAGCCGCGTTATCTGCAAGCTCTGGATCTTGGAGTGTATTTCTCTTGGCAAGGGGAAGGGCTCCCGCTAACCTGTGACTCCCTTTCATCCTGTTTCTATCCAAGGGAAGCTAAAGGCCAGCATACTCTTTCCCTGATCCTCATGGACAGGTTTGGTGGCCTTTCTCTCTTCCTGGCCATGGTGCCCATCCCTCCTGTGGTTCTTGTCGCACCCAGAAAAGTAGTGGACAAAGATTTCCTCACCCAAAATCCTGCATCATCATGAACTCCTCCAGGGCCATGAGAGATTTGTGCTGTGTGCTGCTACAGTGAGGACATGTATGGCCAGTGCGAGCCAAGGGTGCAGCGGCTCCAGCCTTGGCTGGTGTGAGGGATCACAAGTTCCTGTCCCTCCTTCCAAGATTTCTCTCTTCTGGGCTTTTGGGCAGAAATAAGGTCACATGCCTTAGAGCAGTTCAGTACTCTGCTCTGTGCAATATTAAGTCTTCTGCACCTTTCCTTGGAAGAAGGGCGTGTACGGCGTATGTGGATGTTTGGCACCAGCTCTCTGCCTGCCTCTGTGCTCTCCATTGCCTGGGGGGCCAACTGCGAACCCAGCTCCATGTGAAATGCTGCCTCATTTGAACATTTGGACCAATGGGCAAGAGTATCCCTACCCAGTAAATGTCCACCATCATTACCAACCTCCCAGAAAGCAAACCCCACAGAGGGCTGTCAGCACCGAGCAGAAGATGGAGGAGCTCCCTTGGACAACTGTGGAGCTCTTGGAGAAAAGAACCCTCCTCCTGCCTCCTCTTGTCTCTTGCTGTCTCTGGCCAGCCCTGCAGCTGATGGAGCAAGTGCCCACTGCCCAGATGGGATGTGGTATAGTGACAGCTTTGGTCCCTTCCAGCACCAGCTGCCAGAGCTCTGCAGCCTCCTGAGGATGGAAACTCCCTGGAGCCAGAAAAGGGCCTCTGCCAGCTTGGCTGTGCCCCAGACATGTCTGAGCCTCCAGACATGGGGAGGCTTGTGTCACCTTCAGGATGATGTGCTTGCACCAAGGACTGACCTCTGCCCCAGGGGCACCTCTGTCACAGCCACTGTGCAACCCAGCCGTGCTTTGATGCTGGAAAGCACCAGCCCTTCCTCCCCAGTCTTCTTCTCACCAGGTCATCTGTTACTGGGGCAACCTGTGGAGGAGAGGGATAGCTTTGGGAGCCTCAGCCACTACTGAAAGCATATGATGTTCAGCCCAGACCTGCAGTGTCACACCTTGCCCCAGAAAGCTTCTTGGTTCGGTTCGTGCTCAGCAGAGATCTGCTTTTGACAGGGTTTTGCAGAGAAAATGGCATAAGGAAGCATGGGGAGGCAGGAGGGCACAGGGAGAGCCAGGCACAGCTCCTGAAGCATCTCCCCCCTAGCATTAACCCCTGTCAGTGGGTCCTTCCTTGGGCTGGCTGAGTTGGAGGTGACTCACTGGTGGGTGCAAGGCACAAGGCGGGCACACATTATGAAATGAAGGGACCAGCTGCTTCAGTGCAGGAGCAGCACCAAGAGAAAAGCCCTGCTGAATGAACTCTTCGTGTTTCCCTAGGGTGAACCTGGACCCCCAGGACCCAAAGGCTACAGGGGAGATGACGGCCCCCGTGGCAACGAGGTCAGTGCTTCTTCATCACCACATCTTCCGGGGGGGGGAGGGGATGAAGGGACTACCAGGAGATGCTGTCCCTGAGGGCTTTCCCCATATCCCTTGGATACTGGAAACCTACTGTAGGTACAAACTGCAGTGTTCCTGGCAGACACATTGAGGCATTTCCCACGGGTCCTTAAGGCCATGACTGGCTTTCCCCCCACTTCCCATAGGTCATTTCTTGGAGAGGGTATGGCCACACCATAAGCCATGTGGCTTCCCATCACAGACGCTGGGAAAGATGCCCTCTGGGGGCAGCCACCTCAATCTCCCAGCAGGTTTGATCCCCAGGGCAGGGAGCAAACTGAATCCTAAGCCCAGATGATGGCTTTCGTAGAAATCATAGAACAGTTTGGGTTGGAAGGCACCTTAAAGTTCATCTCATTCCAGAGATGGGCAGGGACACTTTCCACTAGCCCAAGTTGCTCCAAGCCCTGTCCAACCTGACCTTGAACAATTCCAGTGATGGGGCAGCCACAGCTTCTCTGGGGAACCTGTGCCAGGGCCTCACCACTCTCTGAGTAAAGAACTTCTTCATAACATCTAATCTAAATCTTTACATTGTTCTTGTATAATCTATGTGGGCTCATGTTGGTAGCTGGTTACCTCAGCTGGTTACCTCATCATCTTCCCAGCTGAAATTATGTGCAATGTATGACTGCTTCTTGTGCTCCCTCCAGGGCCCAAAGGGATCACCTGGAGCACCTGGGCTGCCTGGAGAACCTGGTCTGATGGGAGAAAGGGTGAGTGGTACTGCTGTGGAGATACCCTGTTTGAGGAGAGCAGGATCCTGCTGCCATGCTATCTGAGGGGTCTGCTTTTCTGAGGGGTCTGCTTTTCTTTATCTCCCCTATGTCTCTCTTCCTTTCCAGGGAGAGGATGGCCCTCCTGGGAATGGCACAATTGGATTCATAGGTGCCCCAGTAAGTTTTTTTGTGTTGCCTTGAAACTGTAAAACTATTATTTGTCCTTGTCCAACCTAACGTGCTTCCTTTTTTTCATCCCCAGGGGCAACCAGGAGACAGAGGTGACCCTGGCATTAATGTAAGTGTGCTCCTTCCTCATACACCCAGAATTTACCCTTGGTTAGGCACTTAGAGCCTCTCCATCAGCTGCATGGTAGAATGGGCTTCCTGAAGCAGCTTGCTCCTCCAAGGCCCTCTTTTCCTTCTGCCCACCTCTCCCTACAGTGGATGCTTCTGGTGGAAGTGTCCTGCCTTAGTAGTGACACCCAAGGGCAGCAGCCTGGGCTGGATGCTCTGATGCAGTCCTAGAGCCAGATTTTGGGGTTGGGAGTGCCAGCCAGGGGGAGCTGGACAGTGCTCTGATGGGGACATGACTTAGTGATGGACTTGGCAGTGCTGGTTTAACGGTTGGACTCAATCTTAGTGTCCACGCTAAATGATTCCATCATTCTATAGCAGGGAAAACTGCCTAAGAAGCTCTCTCTCCTTCAAGAGCACTGAAATTTGGTGCTAGGGACACCTTACACTGCTCTCCACCCCCTCCCAAGCCAGCTCTCACAAGGTCACCACATACCTGCACCAACTTCACCACGCTAACCACAGCCATCCATGCAGGAGTCTTCTCTGTATTGTTTTTCAGGGAACAAAAGGCTATGTTGGACTTAAAGGTGATGAAGGAGAAGCTGGAGATCCTGGCAACGATGTGAGTATTCTGTGTAATGGTGAGTCCTCTTTCCCTGTGAGCACAGTGCAGGAGCTTTGGGCTGGATCTCTTACACTGATGGGTCAGAGCCCATCAGACTTTGTAAATCTTCACACTTTGCTGCTGAGCAGTGTCTGAGGGATGGCAAGGGGAGCTCTCTCCAGGTGTTCATTTTGCGTCCTAGAGGTGACAAACCTCCAGATTTGTTAGGCTGAGGTTGGCATCACCTCTGCAAGACTTTGTAAGCTTCCAGGTAGCACTGATGGTTGCACCTGTGCTGCACCACTGTCCCATGGAGGGAGATTTTCCCAGTGTCCATCCTGACCCTTCCAAGTCCTGGTTTGCTTGGGTACAACAACCTCAGATAACATTTCTGTGGTGAAACAGGGCTCATCACGCACTGGAGGTGAAGGTGCTTGTTTTTGCTTTCATTCCAGAACCCAAACCCTGGCCCCAGGGGCATCAAAGGAGCGAAGGGCTACAGGGGACCTGAAGGTCTCCCGGTAAGTAAGGACCCTGGCAGGATTTGCACTGACAGCATCCATCCATCCATCCATCCCCTGGGTGCTCTGGGGGCAACACCAAGCCATGACACACACACTGTGTGTGTGCTTGCTGCCTTCCCACCTCAGTGTGCCTGGCACACGTGGAAGTGGGTCTCCTCCCCCGCCTCTGTGCAGCACCAGGGCATCATGCAAACAAGCTGATGTACCTGATCCAAGCCCAGTGCAGGGGCCAGCAACTGGGAAGCCAAAAGGCTTTTCCCAGCTCTGCATTGCTTATCAAGGTATCAGCAGACTATGCCGCTGATAGGACATGACTGCTCTTGTAACTCCTGTCTCCTATGCTTCTGTTTGACAGGGACCACCAGGACCTGTGGGGCCTCCGGGACCAGATGTGAGTGGGACAGGACTGGGGTGCTGCTTGCTGGCCTGGTCTGTGCTCCCCCCTGGCTCCTGGGAGGGGGGACACTGCTGTGGGAGCCTCCTGCTCCTGGGCTCAGTGGTGGCTGTCCCCCATTACTGTCCCAGCAAGTCTCACTGGCCAGGTTTTCTTCATGCCAGTCCATCACTAGCCAGGCCCCACTTGCACAGCACTCATTTCCAGATCAAGACTTTTTTTTGGGCACACAGAGAAGCAGCAGGGGTGGTGGGTAGAAAGGAAACTGCCTTTGTTATTAATCAAACATTTCTTTTCCTCTGTTTTCAGGAATGTGAAATCTTGGACATCATCATGAAGATGTGCTGTGAGTATCCCTGTACCTCTCCTCCCACCCTGCTTGGTGCCTTGCTAAGTGGGAAATATCAGTGGCAGCTGATATTTCACTGGCCCCTGCAGCAAGATGGACCATCCCCAGGCAGGGGAGTGCCTTCCCTGGGCACCGCTCCCCTTCCATGAGGCACGATTAAGTCCCCTTGACCCAGGGATCTCCAGCTCCACCTCTGGAGTAGCTCATACAGCTGTGTCTCACTTGTACATGCTGTAGACTGGCTCTGTACAAGGAAAATATGAGCAAAGTTGTGTAAAATCCTTGAGTGGCCCATTTTACCTTGTTTTTTTGTTTGTTTGTTTGTTTTTAATATATCAGGGTCTAATTTTCCCCCCTGGGAAAGGGAGGTCTCTTTTGGGGTGTCCTGCCATGGAGGGAAGCAGCACACATGTGCTGCAGAGGGTTTCTGGCCAATGGCCAGTAATGAAATGCTGGAAGGACACAGGGTACTTGGGGAACCGAGTTTGAGCTCTGTGCTCTGGTGACTTACTCAATCCTTTCAGGATTAGCTTTTATTTTTATTTAAATAACACACGAGCACGTGCAGAAACAGCTCTGCTGCGTGCGGTGCTCCAGGGCAGGGCATCCCAGCCTGAAGCAGGCAGGATATCTGGGTGTTTCAAATGGGAGGGAAACCTCCAGGAGCTTGGATTGGGCTGGGCCGGTTGGCTCTGGGTTTGCAGAAGCACAAACCTGCAGTCTGGATTAAGGTGTGAAAAACCCCTTTGTCGAGCATTTTAACGTTCTCTTTTTCTCTCCCTTCTCCTCTAGCTTGCTGTGGTGAGTGTTACTTGGCAAAGTCGCTCTGCAAACATTTGCTAGTCCCTCTCCTTGCTTGCACCCCTCCCTTTCCCTGCTTCTTGCCCTCTGCTGTGGAAGGGAGGACCCCACAAGGGAGGACCAGGCATGAGCCAGGCAGGGGAGGGCAGTAAGCAATCCCTGAGGGTGCCACATGGATTCAGAGGCTGATGTGGCTGAGTTGTACAACTGGAAAACTGTTGTCAAGGTGCCCTGTGCCAGCAGGGTGGATTTTCTCCACCCTTTTTGCAGTTGGGATGTCTGCTCAGAGCATACTGTGGATCCACCTCTGCCCTCTTCCTTCCAAATCCTGTGCTGGTCAGCAGAGGAATGCGCTGGTTTTTTTTCCCTGCTGCTGTCCCAATAAGTTGAGTTTACAGTCCAAAAGCTTGAAGGAAAAGCTAAGGGCACATGATGTCCTGCAGCTATGGGAAGTAGGGGAGCAAGCTGAGTCAGCCTCCTCCAGCCCACCCGTGTCACCTCTGTCCTCCTGGGCTGGGTGAATGGAAGAAGTGAGAAGGCTTATGAGGAAATGGGTTGTGGAATAATTACTGGGTGGTTTAAGGGTACTCACAGCCTGGAAATGCCATATGTATTATAAGGGAGCAAATGCAAATAGAAAAATTCATAAACTGCCTCCCAAGTCTGCTATGCAGCTATTTTGCTGCATTATTTTACCCCGGGCTTTGCGGGTGGGTAGGGCATGGGCAGGCTGATTCCTTTGGGGGTGCCTCCCTTCAAAACATGTCCCTCCACTCCTGTGCCTTGCTGCAGAGTGCACCTGTGGTCCCGTCGACCTCCTCTTTGTGTTGGACAGCTCGGAGAGCATTGGCCTGCAGAACTTCCAGATTGCCAAGGACTTCATCATCAAAGTCATCGACCGCCTGAGCAAGGACGAGCGGGTCAAGGTGAGATTTGCGCCAAGTGCTGCAATACGCTTGTGTGCACCCACATTTTTATGCTGCAAGCAGGAAAATGGGGAGATGCCTCCACTCCAGAAAGCCTCCATGAGGCTTGGCTTCAAGCTGGGGGTGGGTCTTGATTCCTCCCAAATTCATAACGTGATGGAGATTGGACAGCAGTTTGTTGTCCCAAAATATAGACATCTCACTCTTCCTGGGCAAAGGGACTCTGCCTGCTGTGGCTGGGAACAATTTGTCTATGTCCCAGAGCAGATGGCTCATCAAGCATTCAATCAGCTTGATTAGTCTCTGATCAATCAGTGTCTCAGTCTCTTCCCTGTCCCAATGAGCATTCCAGGTATCTGGAGTAGAGGTGTGTTGGAAATCTCTGATGTCTAGCCCCCTAGGAACCCTTGTTTGCCCCCCACACTTGGGTTTAGGTTACCAGTTAAGCACATTACTTAAAAATTACCTTTGCAGTCCAAAACCAACAATGTCATCCCCTGTAGTGAGTCTTTCAGTCTGAAAAGGGACACACAATTGCTTGCTCTCCTAACTCTTCTCTGGTAACCTGCTGTGTATGGAAATTTCATTTACCTCAGTGATTTTGAAGGGGTATTTGGGATTCAGAGTTTCCCTAAGGTATAACCAGCCACATCTAAACCACACAGTTGTAAAGACACCATGACTTGCTGCTGAACACTTGTGTGGGCGTACATGGGATTTCTGAATGGCAAAAAGCAGAAAGGCTGGAGCTGGGCAGTAAAACCACTAGGTTGGAAGAAAAACAGAAGTTTTGAAAACAGACCTTCAACCATAGAATCTCCTGAGTTGGAAGAGACCCACAAGGATCGTCAAGTCCAACTCCTAACTGCACATAGGACAACCCCAAGAATCTTGCCGTGTGCCTGAGAGTCCAATGGCTTATTTTGAGACCACTGAGCCAAGAAACCTAAATTTGGGCCTTGTTTCACTGACTGTCTCACCAAATTGGTCCCCATGTGCATCCACTCCTGTTGGGGTTCTGTCTTCCTGGAATAAAGCAGAGGAGAAGCATCAGAGCCTGGCACGAAGGCATTTAGGACAATTAGCAGGATTCTGAGCCTCAGGGATCCCCTGAGGTATCAGACCCTTACTGGCTTCTGTTTTGTCCAACAGTTTGAACCCGGGGAGTCCCGTGTGGGCGTTGTGCAGTACAGCCATGACAACACGCAGGAGCTGGTGGCCATGGGGGATGCCAACATAGACAACATCGGGGCGCTCAAACAGTGAGTCTGTGGGGTCTTGGCACATCACACAGGGATCTGATCCAGGGACACCTACTCACCTCCCATCCCCCACCTGCAGGCCAGCAGCTCCTGCAACTGCAATGGTACTAAATCTTCTTTAGTGGAAGGTAGTGGTTGATGGCATCGTAGGAGCTCCTGAGGCCAAGGAGCTTGCCAGTTTTCCACCCGAATCTCCATGCAGGGTGTTACCTTGGTGGCAAGCTTGTCAGAGATATTGTGTTCTGTCCCCTTCAGTACCCACGGCTTGCAGGCTTACTTGTGTCTGTCCTTACAGGGCGGTCAAGAACCTGAACTGGATAGCTGGGGGGACCTACACTGGAGAAGCCCTGCAGTTCACCAAGGACAACCTGCTGCGGAGGTTCACCTCTGACAAGCGCGTCGCCATCGTCATCACCGACGGACGCTCCGACACACTGCGGGACCCCACCCCACTCAACTCCCTGTGCGATGTCACCCCGGTAAGGGCACAGGGGACCTGCCACACAGCAGCTGTGCATCATAGCAAAGGCTCTCCAGGCATCTCCCTGTCTTGGCTACCCCAGGATAGGGTGGGGGGCACAGCTGTCGCTATAAGCACTCTCACAAAGTGACAGGCATATGCAGTTGCAAATGCATCAGATGATGAGTGCATCCAGTGATGGACTCTAACTTTCCCTGCAGGTGGTTTCCCTTGGAATAGGTGACATCTTCCGGAACCCTCCAAATCCAGATCACCTGAATGACATTGCTTGTTTAAGCAGACCAACCAGGCCAGGACTGTCCATTCAAAGGGACAATTATGCTGAGCTCCTGGATGACACCTTCCTGCAGAACATCACCTCATACGTCTGCCAAGGTGGGTGAAAGGTGGTGGCTGGAGGCAATGAGGAAGGCAGTGAGGCTTACCTCAGCCAAGGGGTGAGGGATGCAGGATGCCCTCCCTTGCATTCCCCCCGTCATGCTCTTGAGCAGGTGTTGAGGGAAGAAAACAGAGATCAAATTTAGTTAAAGAAGGGACAGGGATATCTTGTGTCTCAGAACACTTTGCAGTCAGGTCCACGTCCTCACCTGCTGCAGGACTTCTCTGTCCACAGCATTTTTTAAGCACATTTATAGCCTTTGCTCAGGGTCTTGCACAAGTGACCAAGGTGAGTGTCTGTCCCTCCTGTGGCTGGTTCAAACAAGTGGTTTTCATGGATGAGTTGGTGACACTAATCTCTCTAATTTTCTTAACAGAGAAGAAATGTCCTGACTACACCTGCCCAAGTGAGTATTGACTCCTCATGCCACACTGAAAGGTTGTGGGTGCTGTGGTGGGGGAAGTAGGAGTTTATGGGGATGCATGGCTTGGACACCTCTTGCAATGAGGAGGCTCCTGGTGTGGAAGTGAGCAAAATCTGTCAGACACTCTCAGGGTCTCTCACGCGCATGCCAGCCCAAAGCACCTGGGGGAAAGCCTAGATGATTGCTTCTCTGACACCTCAAACCTAGAGAGGAGGCTGCGACGGATTGTAACCCTCCCAGGGTTTAGTGGATGCAGGTAATGAGGTCAGTTGGGAGAATGAGGAAAAATCATGGCAGGGATATTGGAGAAAGCTGCTTGAAAAGTGAGTACAGGGAGGATTTTAATGGAGTACACCTCCAAATCAGAAGCGTTTACAGTCCTCAGACTTTCCATGGAAAGAAGTGAGGCGAAGGAGATGAAGTGGTTCCCCAGACATGCAAGGAGAGCCACTGCATTTAAACAAGAGTCACTAGATTATCTAAGCCAAACAAACACCGGGGAATGCAGCCTGTCCTAAACCAAATAAAAGAAGGAATGAAAGGGTAAAAGGACAAGTGTAGGACAGCACTGGGGTAGGGGAAACAAAGCTAGCAAGGGTAGGGATTTCCCGAGTCTGACAAGGCAGGAAGCCTATGAGACAGCCAGTGACTTCATCGGCTTTCCGTGGAAGAGGCAGGAGGAGAAGCACAGCGTAACAAGCCTTGGACATTTCCCCTTGCAGTCACCTTCACCAGTCCAGCGGACATCACACTGCTGGTGGACAGCTCCACCAGCGTGGGAAGCAAGAACTTTGAGACCACCAAGAAGTTCGTGAAGCGGCTGGCGGAGCGGTTCCTGGAGGCTGGCAAGCCCGCCGATGACTCCGTGCGCGTCTCAGTGGTGCAGTACAGCAGCAGCAACCAGCAGAGAGTGGAAGCTCAGTTCCAACACAACTACACGGTCATTGCCAAAGCCATTGACAACATGGAGTTCATGAATGACGCCACAGACGTCAATGCTGCTCTGCAGTACATCACGCTGATGTACCAGCGGTCCGCCCGTGCCGGGGCCAAGAAGAGGGTGCTGGTGTTTTCTGACGGACACTCCCAAGGGATCACTGCGAGTGCCATTGAGAGAGCTGTGCAGGAAGCCCAGCGGGCTGGCATTGAGATCTATGTGCTGGCAGTGGGCAGCCAAGCCAACGAGCCCAACATCCGTGTCCTGGTCACGGGGAAGAGCGCAGATTACGACGTGGTCTATGGGGAGCGCCACCTCTTCCGTGTGCCCGACTATACCTCTCTGCTGCGTGGCGTCTTCTACCAAACTGTCTCCAGGAAGATAGCTGTTGACTGAGCATATGGGTGGGTTTCTGCCAAGGCCATAGCGTCTTCTGTCTTGCCTAAAACAGGAAAACCAAAAAAAACCAAACCAAAACAATACAAAAAGAATTTAACAGTGTTTTTGACCAATGGGAAGAATTTGCATCTATGCAGATAACCATAATGCCACAGCCTGGCTCTACATAGTCCCCTTCCTTCTCCCCCTGCTTCATCACCTGTGTCTCTTCTCTGTTAGCCTCAAACTTCCCTCACTGCCCATGACTGCCCTCCCTCCCCAGAAGTACACCTAGCAATAAGCCATCAGAAAACAAATACCAACCTCATCCCACTGTGTCAAGAAAGAACCAAGATGAGGAATTTGTACCACTGAGAACTAGCTTGGTCTCTTGAGGCTTATTATGCTCTTTTCATATACTTTTTTTTTTAATCGTTTTAATTTCCTTCTCTGTTTCATACATCAGTTGAGCCATTGCCCATCTCACAATGATCCTAACCTAATGCTGCGCTTCAAGTGAATTATTCACACTTAGCAAGCTTTGAGAGGGGATCATTGTCACAGCTGGCAAGTTTGGTTCGTATCTCCCATGCCTGAGGTGGAGGGAGGGCTGGACTGCATTACCCAAGCTGTGTGGAAGCATCTCTGGCCTCCAGTGCCATGGGACGGGACACTGACTTCCCAGGGCTGGAGTAGAGGTGGGTGGTGGAGCATTCCTTGGCACTGACACTCCTATTCAGGGCAGGGAGCCTGGGCACCGACCAAAGGAAAGATGGGCAGCAGCCATTGGGGAGGGGGAAACCCCAAAAGAAGCAACATAACTGCACAGAACTGATCTCATGGTTCTACAGTGAAACCAGGAACCTCATGAATAACCTGATGACTTCTGTAATGCTTCAAGTTCCATTCTGGAAAATCTCTCTGAGCCCAGTTAGTGGGATTTTTTTTAAATTTTTTTTTTTCCCCAAAAAGATCCAAGCTGACTGACTCCCAGTGAGCATTCAGAGAGTACTGTTTCTATAGGACCACCTAGGAGTTAGGCACCTGGGCCTTAGGGAAACCCACTAACTGTACTATATATTGAATTAAGGCCTCATCCTCAGCCCAGCAAAGTTAAGGGAAAGGCTGCCATCATCTCCCAGGGTCTTTGACTCACACCCTACAGATATACTGACAAAGGTGCTATCACTTATGTGGGTGATGTGGACCCTTGGTGTTTACACAGTTGTTTCTAGGACCACACTTAAGATGTGGTTTGGCTGGGTGAGATTTTGTTTCAGTGCTTCCATTGGTGCTCTTGCTATGAATTCATGCACTTCCAAGAAATCAACAGTGATTGCCAGGTATCAGCACCCCAAACTCTTCACTTTGTATCCAAACCCCCATTGTACAAGTTAGTTTTATTTTATACCTGTGTTTTACTAAAATTGTCCACTTGGGAAATTTGTCAAATAAATTGTTTTCCACAGTCTCATTGGAAGTTTGTCTGACTTGAATTTCAAGGGCTCCAAATGTTCAAAAAAATCACTTGGTAAAATAGAGGTTGCTGGGATCTGGCAGGACTCCAGCAAACTTTCTCACATAAAATTGAGGGGTAGAAGCAAAGAGATCGATTGGTTTTGCATCATGTCTGGCTGTTATTGAATACCACGGGTTTGAAATATACTGTGAATCCTCTTCCCCTATTAAATAGTGCATAAAAATTTATGAGAAGAGCACTGAGCTCTCAGAGAATGGGAAATGCTTGCCCAGCTTCTGTTTGCCTTCTGGTTGCGAAAAAACCCCAAACCTACACAGCTGCATTTGCTTTTTTCTTATTTGCAGCGTCTCTCCTTAATACCTCATTTCCCCGGGCAGGTAAGGATGCTGCTCTGGAAACAGGGCTAGTGCTGGAGGTATCTTTAGGAATAGTTGTGCTTTCGGAAGAATTTGTAATGGGAAAGCTAAAAGATCATTTTCTCTTAGGAAGCCTGCAAAGTGCCTTCTCAAGAGGGTTGGATTATTTTTTTTTGCCCCTTCTGCAGTCCAGAGGGGGTTGTAGAGAGAGCTGTGTTATCTCTCCCTCTGGAGACAGATAACCCTAACAGACATGAACAGAGGCCTTGGGAAGGCAGCGGAGAAACAGAGAGGATACTAAAGGCCCCAGAGAGGGCAGGAACGTGCCTTTTTCTCCCTGGGGCCTGGTGCTTAAATAGCACTGTCAGGTATGTGTTTCTCGCGTTCTAAACAAGCTTTTGAATTCTTTCCACTTCCTTGGCCTTTCTGGGGATACCTGCATATCTTTCTTCACAGTATCAGACATCTCATCCAGCTTTGCCAAGCTCAGTGCTCCCCAAATGTTGGTTTCACATCCTAAGACAGCTCTGAAAGGTCTTTGGGGAAGCTCCCAGACCACACCTGTATGTGCCAGGGGCTTGCCGGAGCCTTTCACTGGGGATTCACACGAAGTCACTTGTTGCCCAGACAGTGGGGACATTCAACAGGAAAATGGTGTCCTGTTTCTGTAACAGGGAGGCACTGCCTTGCTCCTGCCTTGTCTCATGTCCTTCTCTTAGTCATGCTGTCTCCTGGATGTCTCAGCTGAGATGCTTGTTGGGCTCCCTGCAGCGTTGGGGACACCTCACTCACAGCTGGAAAGTCTGAGGAACATCCCTAGGGAGGCTCTGCGTGTGGCTGGTGCCTGTATCAGATATCCCGCTCTCCTCTCCATGGAAAGGTAGGAAAAAATGCCTTCACATCTGCCCTAAGAAAGGCACTTATTGTTACAGCTCAGGAAATGCCTATTAATGGCTTGCCACAGTCCTTGCAATGAGTCAAGGACTGTGATAGGGACAAGCCCCTGGGCTACACACTCATGGCAAGGGCTGCTCAGCCAGCAGGATGTGCTGCTGCCAGCAAGAAGGGATGGGAAAAGGGGGCTTCTACCTGTTCCCAACTGGGCCACATCCAACACAGGGATGTAAAAGGCACCTGGGGAAAGATCTCTCTGTCTGTGGGCTGATTTACAGCTCTTTGCTAGAAAAGGTAGGTGGCAGGAGGGATCTTTCCTGCTTCCGTTCATTTCCCCCCCCTACCCCCTAACCGTGCCCTAGCATTTTACCCCTGCAGAAAGGAAAAGAAAATCCCAAACAAGCAAAAAGTGTCTCTTTCCAAGCCTCAGTTCTGGAGTCTTTGTCAGTTTTCCCCATGAGAAAAAAACCCAAATGTTCACTTCAAATTCCAGTTTGCCCAGAAGAAACAATTTTAACCAGAGCCGGGTGGCAAGCGGAGAAACAGAGAGGATACTTGGCTTTCCCAGAAGACAGGGACCTGCAGAAATCTTTCAGCAGTGCCCAGCACCTTGTGTTTAGGACTGTTGTCTTGTCTCTCCCCACTCCTGTGCACTCTTCAGGCAGGACTGCAGGAGCCCTTGTCGGGTATTTGGGCCAAGGTCGGCCCCAGTAATTTTGTCTTCCATTTCTGATTATATTCACTCCCTTCTTTTCAGTCTCATTTTTTGTGCTTCCATTACAGGGAAGGTCAAAAATGCCTCTGCCTGCGGGCCTGCTTTGTTAAACTTCAGATGTTCTCCAGATGTTCAGCGGGGGGGGTTATGTAACAACAACACAATTTGGGCCACATTTCTCTGTTTTCCTCTGACTAAATGCTCCTCGTTTGAGGCAACGCTGATTCACAGCCCTTCATGGGAAGGTGATGGCTGGGGAAGGAGATCACTGAGGCCACTTTACCAGTGTGGTAAGACTCCTAAAACGCATACCCAGATCATCTGGAATGATTTTGAACTATGTATTTAAGAGCCTTTCTTGTGCCTACGATTATCCCAAGAGCAGAGGTCCATTGCCTTGCCTCTCATAGCTGTGACAGCCAAATAACTGAGTGTTCAAATGGCTCTTGCTCTCCTGTGGTTTGGGGTTTGCTTTAGCTCTTATTCCCAAGTGTGTTTCAGTTTACACTTTGCATTATTTTGTCTAATTGCATGGCTTTTCCCCTTAAAAGAAGTAATATTGTATAAGGAGAAAGAATCGTGGTGTACATGAGCTTATGGACAAGCAGCAGAGGAAAGACTGTAACCTATTAAGAAATACAGAAATATGGAGGTGACACACAGAATTAATTCTGAGCAAACTCGAGACAATGAAGGAAGACCATTCTCCCCCTGCCCCCAGCACACACTGTCGTCATCATCCTCCTTCTCCAGGGAAAGGATTTAGGAAGCTGATGGCCTCCCATAATGGTTCATGGGACGAGGGAGCATCACCAAAGCATAGTGCAGCTCTGGGAGACTTGCATTTAAGAGTTTTAGTTTTTGCTAATTCCCATCAATAATTTGATCATTTAGATTCTAGGAACCTATATAACAATGAAATTAAATAAGTTGTTATGGTCTGACCAGGATGAGAAGCCTTTAATTAGACAAACAATTAATTTTTTCTATCTACCTTTAACATGGCTTCTTGGTTGTCCATAGCTAAGCCCATGGGCAAACAATGCTCTACCAGGGTCTTGCCCCTCAAAATTTCTCCTCACTATCTATTGGGAGTTCAAGCTTGGTCCACAGGGTCTGTTTTCCGTGGTTTTCCACAGAAAGCATATA
Organism: Lepidothrix coronata; assembly: GCF_001604755.1. Taxonomy (NCBI): domain Eukaryota; kingdom Metazoa; phylum Chordata; class Aves; order Passeriformes; family Pipridae; genus Lepidothrix; species Lepidothrix coronata. The sequence continues at coordinate 667,486 of NW_016690345.1, read as the reverse complement.
TTACATCAGCCCAGCCTCTGGGACCTGTAGCAGCAGAGAGATCTGGAGGACATATGGCAGGAGGGAGGCTGCAGCCAGCTGGGCCAGCAGTTGCCTCACAAGAAGGTGACGTGTACTTCTGAACACAGTAATGGGTACTGTTTAATTTCTATTTCTTTACCTTTCCTGTTTCTTTCAGTTTCTTACGGATGTGGTCATCCCTGTCACATGTGGTGACTACAGAGGTGCTCACAGGAGCACCCTGAGGCAATGACATGGTCCTTCCAGTGAGGACTGGGAATGCACAGAGTGACTTATTGCCTTGAAATACTGCTGCAACCCTTCCTCCTGCCCTTGGCCTCACCAGAGTAGCGCTCCCAGTCCCATCCATCACTGCAGACACCAGCAGGAAACACTTCCCAGCTTTGTCATCCCTGTGTAAATTTTGGAGTACAACATCCAAGCTGCTGAACCAAAAAGAAACGCAGCTGGGGCGTCTCTTCTCGATGGTAATATATTAAAAAGGGAAAAGAGAAAGAAATAGCAGAAGCTGGAGGCAAAGCAGACGTTTCCTACCCCTTACCTCATGCATTTGGAGAAAATTTTTTTTCTTTTTTTCTTCGCTTCTGGTTATGGCACCTTATAAAATCATAGAATCATAGAATGGTTTAGGTTGGAAGGGGCCTTAAAGATCATTTTGTTCCACCCCCTGCCATGGGCAGGGACACCTTCCACTTAGACCAGGTTGCTTCAAGCCTCATCCAACCTGGACTTGAATGCTTCCAGGAATGGGGCATCAACAACTCTTCTTCTTCTTTGTTCTGGGTGCCTCCAAAGGTCTTGAGAGATAAACTCTTTCTTGAGAAGAATTTTCTAGTGGAGAAAAAACATGCAAGAAGCTTTGGGGGCCATCTGTTGTTGCAACGTCATCTGATTCGACTGCACAAAGCCGTAGCAGTCCTGGTACAACCACAGACTTCAGCCCCTGCCTAAAAACTTCTATTTTTTTTTTCACAATCTGTTGGCCACATTAAAGATGCTGCCTCATCAAACTCAGGTTTCTTTAGTCACTGAAGCACTAAGAATAAGGAATGATGATGTCATTAAGCCCATTTTCTACCTTAAAGGTATGTTTTACCCCACACGAGAGATCACGTTCCTTCTTCCCTTACAGAGTCATTTATCAGCTGAGATGTCTTACTCGTGTTTTCTTTTTTCTCCCATGACCTGAACACCCAGTTCTTGTTCACAGGGTCAGAAGTCTGGAGGAGCACTCCAAGGTAATGGCAAAAAGTCCAGAGGCCTGTTCCCAGCCATGGTACCTACGGAGAAGGTCCTCATAGCAGACAGGCTCACCACAGCAGCAATCTGGAAAAACTCCAAACTCGTAAGGGGTCTGAGGGCAGTGGAGGTCCCCTTACTCCTTGGTTCTGGGTGTGTTTGGGGATGATTTTATATGTCATCAGACAGCCTGTATGGCCAACCTTTCTTTTCTCTTAGTTACACAATTATTATTTAATTTTGAGACCTCTACCCACCATGAAGGTATTGTAGGGACATGGCAACGCCATTCTGTGGGGCAGATTAGTAACCCAAACTAGACTTCTGGTAAGAGAACTTGGAGACATTTGCTTTGAACAGTTGTCCTCAAGACTAGGAAAGGATTAAGGCACAAATTGTCTGTACACAGGTAGCTTTGAAACAACCTTTGACAAAGGCAACCCCTGCTTTACATGTGGATTAGTAGGACACAGTTGGAGTTATCCTCCAGCTTATACCAGCCAGCAGCAAATCATTTTTGAAGCTGAAATTTGAAATCTGACCTGTTATCCTGGAAAATATGAGCTTCAGAGAGCTCCCAGACACAGAGGTGAGGTCAGGGGATACTTGACAAGAGGAAATAAATGGCATCCTTCCGCAGAATCAAGCTGAGGCAGAGAGACAGCCTGCCAAGCCTCATGGTACCCACATCCCTCAGATGTGCACTGTGATGTGCCCTTCCTGGAAGAGATTGGAGCAACCTGATCTGTGGAAGTTCCTGATCTCAGGAACTGCATGAGCTTTAAGGTCTCTTCCAACTCAAACCATTCTGCGATTCCATGAAAAGCCAGTCCTTTCTCAGGATGATCTCAGGATCAGCCCTGCACCTGCTTCATTTTTTCCTTTTGATGAGGATGCTCCCTCTTGGCTGCCAGACTGAAAATCACTAGAAGTAGGTGGCTTCATTGTTAGTCCCTCCTTACCTTATGCATGGGGGTGTAGTGGCTCTTTGATGTTCTTCCAGCTTTCCAGAAACAAGCTTTTCTTGTGTTACGACTGGGGGGATTAATGCCTGCAGGCGTAATAAACCTCGGATGCTGGTGTACACCAGAAAGGGAATTCTGCCCTTCATTCTGCATTTCATGTCAGAAATGCATCTCTTGCAGTCAGACTGAACCAAATCACACAGCAGGTGCCCAGCCCAGCTGCATGACCCCATACTGCATTGAAGGCATGTCATAGCTAGCCCTAGCAGCCGAGGTCCTTGGAGGGCAGCCAGCAGTTTCAAGACCTGTCCTACAATATATATTTGCAATCTATAAAAGATCCCTTCACCTCTGATGCTACTGCCCTGGTCCTGGCCTGAGGCAGCTGCTGGGGAGAGGAAGTGGAAGGACAAGCTGCAGGCAGTGTGGGTCTTAGCACCCCATCTTGAAAGCAGGCTTTGCCACATGGCACAAACCTGGTGTAATGAGACCTTAAAGACCCTTAAACGTGACTCTAAGGTTGCCCCTGAAGTTTTCCTCTGTCTCTCTTCTCTTCTGTCCCAACAATCAAATCCCATTCCCCTCAACTAGCATTTCTTGTGGCTTAAGAGAAAGCAAGCAGGGCAGGAACAAGCGGGAATAACCTAGGTCCCACAGTGTTTCACTGCTTCAAAGGCACGGGGAAAAGGCATATCTGCCATACCCTGGATGGTGTTTCATTCCTGTCTCAGCTCTAGAAAGCAGTTCAAACCTTCATAAACATGGATATTAACTCAAAGCACTTGCCTATAGCTTCTGAAATCCCTGCAAATCCCTCTCTTGCCCTAAAAGAATCCAAACCCTCAGGAGCCACAAAGTGTTTGCTCATTCATCTGAGTTGTGGTTATTTATGCATAAATGGGAAATTCAGCATGGATTATTTCTCTGGGTTTCTGGTGATAAAATTACCCCTTCATATAAAATTATGTTTTGGTTAATGTGAGAGCTAAACACATTTACATACAGTATTTGCCATGGGACTTGAAGTATTTGAGATTTTTCAAAGGCAGCTTGTAAAACCAGAATGCTGCTTTTCTAGGGCAAGCCTATCCCAGATAAATCCCAGGCCATGAGCAGCAGACTGCAGTTTTTTCTGGCTCCAAGAGCCCAGTGGGGAAGCACTGGGCACGTACCAAACAAGACACAGCCGAGGGCGGCTGGATGAGTCCCATCTGGAGCTCCACAGCTCCTTTGAAAAGTGTGTCAAAAGGGGTCTGGCATGCAGGGGAAATGAGAACATGTGGCAGATTACTGTGCCTGAAACTGGCCGTCCCAACAGCAGCCTGGGATGTGACTCGAGGCGCCACAGCGTCCTGCTGGAAGTGCCATTTACTGCTAGGCAGGAACAGACTGGCCTTGCACAAATTTCCTTCTGCAGCATCCCTGGTCTCACCATGACTGGAGAGTGTGCAAAGAAGGGCCACCATCAGGAGGATGGTGGAGGGTCTGGAGGGGAAGCCATATGAGGAGCAGCTGAGGGCACTTGGGTCGTTTAGCCTGGAGAAGAAGAGACTGAGGGGAGACTCATGGAGGGGCAGGACTGATCTCTTCTCTGTGTGACCCATGACAGGACCTGAGGGAACAGCTGGAGCTGGGTCAGGGGAGGTTTAGGTTGGATATTAGGAGAAGGCTCTTCCCCCAGAGGGTGGCTGGGCACTGAACAGTCTCCCCAGGGAAGTGGTCACAGCCTCAGGGTTGAAAGAGCTCAAGAAGCATTTGGACAACACTCCCAGGCACAGGGTGGGATTGTTGGGGTGTCCTGTGCAGGGTCAGGAGTTGGACTCGATGATCCTTGTGGGTCTCTTCCAACTCTGGATATTCTGTGATTCTATGACTCTGTGATTCTATCAAACCCAAACTGATTGGCTCTACGCCTCATCACCACAAGGGGATTTGGGATTTCCTGAAAATTCAGAGTTCCTTGGTTTCACAGTCTATGTTTTTTGCAGGGCCTGGGAAGCCCCTTATTGATGTAGCAAGACATGGCCAAAAACCACTCTGATGGTAGATGCTCCATGACTGAATGGTGAGTCAATGATGGCATTCCTTATGCAGAATTCAGGCATTGCCACATCCCAGGAGCTGTCTCATATACTTTAAACATGGTGGTTGACAAAGATGTTTGAGTAATATTTCTTTTTTTAATGTCTGGCAGGTTATTAGGTAAAGACAAGATCTGGAAAAATATTTTGGGAGCTATTTAGTTGATGACGTATTGCAAAACAAAGAAATTAAGAGTTTGTCTGAGCCCAAAACTGGAGGAAATGTGGGAAATGAACCTCTATCCCTTCATTCCTGTGTGAAAGAAATTCTGTGAAAACCCTCTTTATAGCAGGGACAAGAGGTGAACATGTCTGAAGTAAAGTTATCCACAACTGTATCAGACAGGTCAGAAGGTGACAAACTGGTCCATACAAGTCACGTTTCTCTCCAGTTATAAAGGAGGTCATCGTGGCTGTTTCAGTGGCTCCTTGTGATCCAAGGAGTACACACCACCCTTCAGCTCCTGTAGAGCATTATGTATTAGGAAGAAATATTCAGAAGAACTTCTTCCCTGTGAGGGTGGGGAGGCTCTGGCACAGGTTGTCCAGAGAAGCTGTGGCTGCCCCATCCCTGGAAGTATCCAAGGCCAGGTTGGACGGGGCTTGGAGCAACCTGGGCTAGTGGAAGGTGTCCCTGCCCATGGCANCTTCCCTGTGAGGGTGGGGAGGCCCTGGCACAGGTTGTCCAGAGAAGCTGTGGCTGCCCCATCCCTGGAAGTGTCCAAGGCCAGGTTGGACGGGGCTTGGAGCAACCTGGGCTAGTGGAAGGTGTCCCTGCCCATGGCAGGGGGTGGAACGAGATGATCTTTAAGGTCCCTCCCAACCCAAACCATTCTGAGATGCCACGATTCTATGATTTTTATGCAATTTTTTCATGAACTTGCATAGTTGAATCAAGCCTGTGACCACTTTGCCCCTGTTTTTTTTTCAGTCCCATGATTTTGATAGCCAAATTAGAAACACGTGTTCACTGTGCAGTTGCAAAACTGAGACTGAAATGCTCAGTTGACCCACAAACACTGGGATTTTTTGTTGCACTTAAATTAATGACTGCTTGTTCAACACTGGACAGGACACACGTGCTGCATTAGTAAAAACAAATTTATTACTATGCACACTTTTCCCAGGAAATTTGCATCAAAATGGCCCAAAAAGACCCTTGAATTCTATTAAAACATTTGAAATGTAGTCTTAAATGTTAATCATTCAATGAATAGGAGCCTAATAGGTTTTACTGTACCTTAAGAGAAATTTAGTAATCAAGTGATTTTAATAGGATAAGAGGTAACAGGCATAAACTGAAACACACGAAATTCCACCTGAACACAAGGAAGTACTTTTTTTTTCCAGTGAGGGTGGTCAGACCCTGGAACTGGTTGCCCAGAGATGTTGTGTGACCTCCAGCTGTGGAGATACTCAAAACCAGACAGGGCACTGTCCTGTGCAGCCTGTTCTGGCTGGCCCTGCTCAAGCTAGGGGTTTGGACTGGATGGTGCCTGACAGCCTCAACCATTCAGGAGTGATTCTGCTGGTCCCCATGTCAACAGAGGCAACAGAAAGTCCTCTCTTCAGAGCCCTGGGTTAGTCAGGGTTTCAGAGGAAAGCAGTCTGCAATCCCAAGGCACTCACTACACGAGGCAGAGGAAAACTAAAGAGAGATCTTCTTGCCTCTTGAGCACATCGCCTTGGCTCAGAAAGGATTTGGAAAGTGTGGGGTAAGGTTTATAAACTCAGAAATGGTTCCTGACTTCTTATTTCAAGGTAATCCTGCTGGATTTGGGACCACCCCTGCTTCAGAGCGCCCAGAGCCAGGCTTCAGGAGCTGGGCACCCCCTTGCCTGCTATCTCCAGTGCCTTTGTGTTTGTCTTTGTGTTTCTGATCACCAAGCTCTACCTGGGGATAGTGGAGCAGTTGCAGGGGGTGGGGGAGGGCATCTGCATGGCTTTTGTCTGTGTGAAAGAGCAGCAGTTACAGAAAGGGCAGAATCTTGTGCCGATTCTGCTGCTTAGTCATCCTGCAGTAACTGTGACTTGGCAGCTGGTCTTACCCCGTTCCTTACAAACGTTTCCATTTATGGCTGGGATTTTTTATTTCCCTTTGCCTCCAATCACCACACAGCTGGAAAGCCTCCAAAAGGGAGAAGCCATGGGTTTACATCAGGAGAAACCAGCTGTGTATATTCATACCTTACATTTCAAGTCAATCTTATAGGAACACACTACCCAGCATGCTCCAGGGATGCATTATGGATCATTCTGGCCAGAAGCGGGTGCTGTGCCTGTCCAGTGGCAGGAGCACAGATGTCATTGTAGTTGTCAATATTTTCCTTGCCCAGGGCCCAGATATGCTGTGAAGGAGAAAGCTGCAGCCATATGACCTGGTTGTCCTTGCGAGCAGCTGGGTGCTGTGCCTGTTCCTGCCAGGGACACCGGAGAAGGGATGGCAACGAGAGCAGATGCTGGAGACCCTCAGAGCTGTGTCCATCCTCTCTCCAGAGCTGTAGCTCCTGAATGCTCCTTTCTGTCCCCTGGGAAGAGAAGATCTGGTCACAGAGACCCAGCATGTGCGATCCAGGTTCCCTCCATGTGTTACAGATGAGCAGGTTTACGACGTGCTCTGCTCCGGCAAGCTGATGGAAAAAAGCATTCCTGGCTTATGAAGAGCTTTAGGGCAGATAAAGCAGAGTCATGACCCAAGCTGGAAAAGGGATGTGCCTGCTGCGAGCTTATTGCTGTGGCTAGAGCTGGAGCCTCTGGGGGAACAGCACTAGGATGCTGCCCCCCCCCCCCCCATCCTGCTCTCACAACTTGTCTTGTGCCCCTTTCCCATCTCCTGCTCACATGGAGAACACAGGACAGTCAGCTAAGAACAACCACGCAGGACACTAGATTGATAAGATAACTGATCTTTCATCTCAGGCCAGATTCCAGTAAGGCAATGAAAACCCTGCGCTTTTTGCTCCTGCTCCATGTATTTTTGTGGTAGTTTGGTGTGTGGCTCAGTGAAACCTGGACTGACCAGCCAGAGGTGGCTGCAGATGGACTCCCCTCCCATCCCCTCTCTTTTTAGAGAAAGAGTGCAAAGATGGGAGTACTGACCTGGCAGCCTCCTTTTCACCAGGTCACAGATAACCTCACCGTGTCTGAATTGTTTCCTTTCGACCCTTTGGTTGGGTTCTGGATATTCTGTAGAAACGTGGGATTTCTAGAGAAACCTTCTGAAAACAGAGCATTGGTTTTTCCAGCCAAAAGGACCTCATCTCTGCCAGAGCTGATTCCTTCACAATTAAAGCATTCAGCTCCTATGAACAGGGAGTCTCCGTGGGAAGAACAAATGTGGTGTTATTACCAGGACCTGCTGAGAAAGTTCTGCCTACAGCTCTTATTATGACAAGGGCTCAAGAAAAAAAGATGGGAGCCATTTAAAACCATTACATCACAGCATAGCATCCCTCACCCCATGTCTCAGGATGCAGAGATGTGAGCTATCTACTTCCCTAGAGCTTGAGTGCTACCCAGTCCTTTCTACACCCACGCAGGGAGAAGAAAAGGAGAAGAAGCTCTGAGAGGTGCGAGACCCCACAGCTCTCTCCCCAGCTGAGAAGCGAGACTGGGATAGGTTCTGCTCCAGGAGAAACTTCTGTCACCTGTCCTGATGGTCTGAATATGGGACCTGGATCTGGGACCCTGTCCTGATGGCCTGGATCTGGGACCTNTGGGACCTGGATCTGGGACCCTGTCCTGATGGCCTGGATCTGGGACCTTCATCACCCAGGGATGGAAAGTCCAACTGACAACTTAGGGTGTCCAAGGAGCTGCTGATGGAGCACTAATGGAAGCTCCTGGTTGGAAGGCAGCACTGAAGCTGCCCCTAGAGCTGCTGCAGAAGCAGATGGAGAGAGGAGAGTGACTTCTCATCACCAGAGGGGGACCCCAACATTTGGTATAGGAAAATGGGGATATGCTCCTGTGGGGGCTACAATGGAGCTGGAAGACTGGAGCTGATGGGATGCAGCTGATGGCTCAGGCGAGCAGGCTGCTGGGGCACCTGCTGTCCTGTGCAGGGCAGAAAACCTTGGGGACAAGTGGAGGGATATATGGAGCAGTGGGTCAATCTTGCTGTTTTGAGGGACAGCCCCATGGAGTGACAGGGCACGGAGTGCCATTCAAGTAGTGGATGTGTTCTGGGATGTCTGTTCTGCACAGGGAAGGGATGGAGGTTATTACAGTGCAAACCCTGTACAGGGCCTCCATAGGGGCACGGGGTGCAGATTGTCACCTATGTGTGTTTGAACTTGGGACACCTTCTTAAATTTGGTGTTTTATAGGATGAGGAGGTTATCACGTCCCACCCAAATCGTCTGTGAGGAAAGGTAGCACCTACAGAACATAACTGTTAAGGCTGTGATGATGTTAAAAGACTTTATAATGAACGTATTCAAACCTGTATCCAAACGACAGCTTTTAAATACACATTCTCCTGCAATAGGGACTTTGGGCTGCATGAAAGCAACTCCTATCTCTGGCAACAGACTCTTAAGTCAGCATGATGCTGTTGAAACTGGGGCTGGGGCTGCTAATGGGTGTCAGCAGCTCAGAGGCAGCAAACTCAGGCTGTGATCTTTACTGGCATTTCTGGTTCAGGTCCTCTCTGGTGTGCTCCAGCCAGCAGGCAGGCAGCTCAAGTGGATTTTCTTGGTGGCTGCAGCACATATACTCAAGGCTGCTGGGGGACAAATATAGACCTGGTACCTCCCATGCTCCCACACCTCTTCCCAAAGGTTTAAAGAGCAAAACCTCAGACCAGAGGCAAGCTTGCTGTTTGCTCCCAGGGACAAATCAGGACAGAGGCTTTGCCAAAACCAGCTGCTGACTCCTGCTGCCAGTCCTCAGTCCTCCCCAAGAAGATGTCTCTCCCCTGCGGTCTCTCAATGGGATCCATGTGTTCTTGATGAGAGGCCTGGAGAACTTAATCATCCCTGGTCTGGGGTTTTTTATCTAGCACTCCTACAGCCTTCAATTATCTGGATTCCCCAAAAGGGATGTGGGAGGCTGATTTTCCCACAAGTCTTCCAGTGGCTCCTGCAAGTCCTTCCTTCCCCAATCCCTGTTCCAGCATCACAGAATTAGAGAATATGCCAAGTTGGAATGGACCCACAAGGATCATCCAGTCCAACTCCTGGCCCTGCACAGGACCATCCCCAAGAGTCACACTACATGCCTGAGATTATCATCCAAGTGCTTCTTGAGCTCTGTCAGCCTTGGTGCTGTGCCCACTGTCCTGGGGAGCATGTTCAGTGCCCAACCACTCTCTGGGTGAAGAACCTTCTTCTAATATCCAACCTAAACCTTCCCTGGCACAATTTAAGGCCATTCCCTTGGGTCTTGTCGCTGGTAACCACAGAGCAGAGCTCAGTGCCTGCCCCTCCTCTTCCCCTCATGAGGAATTTGCAACTGCAATGTCTCCCCTCAGCCTCCTCTTCCTTCATCCTTTCTCACTGAGCTTGTCCTTGTGTCTCTGCAAGGGTGGGCTCTGCTAGATCATCTCTCAATCACAGACTCACCTTTTATTTCTTTGTGTCTGACAGAGATGTGCTGAGCAGACAGGATGGGATTCTACCTTGTGAGGCGTGCAAAGGTGAGCGGGCTGCTTTCAGGGATGCTCACATTTGCTTGAGCTCATGCACGCTTCAGCTATTAAGCCTTGAAGCTTCTCCTGTGAGCAGGTGAGCCTGCCACAATCACTACCACAGTTTTAGGAGAGGCACAAATTATTTATTTCATGATTTCATGGCAGGGCATGTTTTTAATGCAGCTTTTCTAGTTATGCTGCTGTGTGAAGAGGCACTCAGGTAGGTAACACCAAACCTTTTGAGACCCTTTAGACTGCCAGAGTGATGCAGGGGAAATCTCAATGTAAAATGAAACCCTGGTATCTGTGCCTAAGAAAATAATTTCTAAAGAAATAAATAATGCCTGATTTCTTACTCATTTCTGTGTCTCTCTTAGTATTTTACCTTTGTAGATGGAGGCTGTCAGAGCCTGAATGGAAGAGGAACACAAAGGAAGGTGAAGAAGTGTAGATAAAAGAACTGTGGGTAAAAAGAGGAGCTGGAGGTAAAAGAAGAACTATGGGTAGCAGAAGGACTGTATGTAAAAGAATCATATGTAAAAGAACTGTATGTAAAAGACAGTAAGTACATGCTTTACTTTCCCCTCCCCACTCTTCATTTTGTTTATCACACACTGAAGCTGGAAAATCTCAAGCCTCTTTGGACTGGAGATAAGCATTCCAGTTCCACTGGCAGCCTTAAGGAAAACGAGTATAAACACAAGATGTTATTTATTGTGTGTATGTGATCAAAATGCTTTCCTTTGGTGTTGGAGGCTGGGCTCACGTTAATGCTTAAATGAAGAGCACAGACATTCAGTTACCCTGGTAAAAGGGGATGTTGCATCTCTGGCAAAAATATTTTAACTTCCTCGTGACCCTGATATCTCATCTTGATTTAAGGTACCATCAAAAAGGAATCCAAGGAAGGATGGAATATAGCTCTGCTAACTTGCCCTGCAGAGTATTTGCTTTGTCTCAGGGGAATACCAGTTTAATAAAACTTTTTTTTTTTTTAATAGGGTTGGGGGGTTTTTGTTTTACTTTTTAGTAAGACTTTTGAAACTAACTCAGATAAGAATCTTTTTCTAACCACTTATTACATATTTAATTATATTGCATTTCTTACATGCCCAAAACTGCTGTTCAAACTTTTATGACAATTGGTGCAAATACCATTTTCCTTCTCAGTTCACCTGACGGGAGAGGGGAATTTTATTGCCGTGTTGTACTTGGCCAGGAGGACAATTCATTATGGAACTATACATTTCTTCAGTATCAATACAGCCACAAATGGGACGAGGACCTTGCTTTGTGTTGAAGCAAGAATTCCAGCATGTGTGTAAGGGAAGGGGAGGTGTTAAGTGTCGTGCCAAAAGCACAAGCAACACTCTGCTCTACGTGACCCGGGAGCTGAGCTGAAGAGCTGCACAGGGTTCCCTGGACTCACATCAAATACGTGAGAAGCAGCAGCCATGGAGCAGTGGAAGAGCTCAGCAACCCGAGGAACAGCAGCTGGGTGGCTGCCCACTGTCCTCCCCAAACAGGGGTGCCTGGAGAGCTCCCTGCAGCCTCCACCCCAGCGGAGGGAAGCAAGTCCTGGAAGGGCTCAGCACATAAAATCAGTCCAAGGAGGGCTGGAAGGAGCATTGGGATTTTGCTTCCTGACTTGATGATGGAGGTGGACGCAGATTTCAGAGGCCTCTGTCACTCAGAGACACATCTGTGTGCCTGTGGCACTGTTATCAAGACTTGAATCAGCTGCAAAATTTGGGTTTCTCAAGTTATTTTGCAAATCACTGTGATTACAAAACTGTGCAAAAATTTTGCAAATTATTATTAGTTTGACCTGTGAAAAATTTGGCCCCGTGTTCAGGTCATGAAAGGGGCGGCAATGGAATCCCTTGCTCCAGGACTGCATTGGTCTTCCAGAGAGTTTGGGGTGATGTTGTTCGCCAGCAGCCAAACACAGCTCCCTACCACTGCAGAAGCTCAGCTCTGAGCCCTCCCACTCCTGAGGGGTCGTGAGGATTAGGGGTTTTCAAAACCTCAATTTAATGCTTTGTCTTGATGAGCATCTTTAGTTACCAGGTGCAGCCTTGAAGTCACAGATTTTCATTTAGGACCTGAATCACAGGTCCCTAAAGCCAGTAAAACCCCTCTCTTTGGTTTCAGTGTTGGTGCTTTTTACATGTTTCCTTTCTAATTCCTTTTCACAGGTCCCACTGAAATGGAATTACACATAATCTGCCCTAAGGATTCAGCTCAATACAAGGGTTGATGTTGGAAACGTTCCTGTAAGACCCAAAGGCAGAATAGCATGGTTACAGAGGCAAAGCTGGGATTAAAGACACAATTAACATTTCACATAAATCAGCTCAGTTACTGAACCCTGAGGTGTCCTTGCCAGGCCACCAGACTCCTGAGGGAAGTCACTGGAACCGGGGCCAGCCTCCTTCCAGCCCAGCAGCCCACACTGCTATACCTCCACATTCAGAGAAAAAGCCTTTTTTTTTCCTATCTGCTCCCTTTCAGCCCCCTCTTTTCCCAGGATAAGGCACTAATTAATTCCTTACCTTTCTATTTATACCCATTAGTCATTGCAAAAGTGTCCCCCAGTAGATTTACAGTTAAACATAATGCGTATGTCTCGAGGGAATATTATTCATGCAGTTAGCTGAAACCTAACAGAGAAAGTCTCTATTTTATTTGTAACCTTAGCCAGAGTAGTCATTTCAGGAGGGGGTGGCAAGGGTGTGCAGTACCTCCAGGCTCCAGCAAATGTTTAGATAGGAAGGAAAATGAAATTTCTTTCTTAGGTCTGTACATGGCGTTAAGGACCGTGGGTGGGGTGGGATGTGACTAAGTTCAAAAATGTACTTTTTTTTTTTTTTTTGAACCATCACTAGTATAAAGTTAGGGAGGGGAATGAGGTTTCCTCTATAAACTATGTGGGTTTTTTTCTCTTAATTTCATGGAAACACCACTGCAAATTTTTCCTTCTTGTTTCTCTGGTGACAAGAAAATAAAACAAATGCAGCTGTGTCGTTGTGCTCTCGCTCTATTGCACTGCAAAGCCCCAAAGACACAAACTGTCTGTTTTAACTCTTTTCCCTATCCAGGGCTGTGAAACTAAAGGTGTTTGGAAATCTCCACAAAGATACTCCAGACCACGGAGGCATCAGACACCACTCTGAGGTCCTGCCCTGCCAGGGAGCTGGAATGCAGTTGCTTCGCTATGCAAAGGCTCTTCTCAATGAGTCAACAAGTTTTGGGACTCAACTGTCTTGACTGGCTGCCTGGAAAAAAATGTGCTGCAAGAGGTGAAAGCATCAAAAAGCATGGATTGGGAAACTGGTAAAAGGGGAATTATTCTGGGAGAAAGGGTTCCAGCCCATGCTTTCCTCACTCTCTCTGCTCTCTTTCACCCATTCTTCATAGAATCACAGAATATCCTGAGCTGGAAGGGACCCACAAGGGACCCACAAGTCCAACTCCTGGCCCTGCACAGGACACCCCAACAATCCCACCACATCCCTGGTTTTGCTGTCCAAACACTCCTTGAGCTCTGTCAGCCTTAGGGCCATGACCACTGCCCTGGGGAGCCTGTTCAGTGCCCAGCACCCTCTTAGGGAAGAACCTCCTCCTAATATTCAACCTAAACCTAAATTTTTTGCTTGTTGTGTTCACATATGGTCTTGTGTTGGTGCTACCTGGCACCTCTGGGAGAGCCCTGGGCAGCCTCACTTCCCCTGGTATTGAAATGCCTGACACAGCTCTTCCAACCAATGCATGGTGGTAAGGAGACCAGGAAATGGTCTGCTGGAAGCCCTGGGAATTCACCCTGTCAGGAGAAATCAGCTGCAGGAGAGGTGAGCCACCATAGAAAAGCTGACTCTACACAATGAGCTTGGACTGAGCACCTGAAGGTAAAATACTAATAGGTTCATAAATATGGCCTTAATTACTTCAAAGACCCAAAAAAATTGTGCAGCTTGGCACAGGAGCCCTGGAGCATCCTCAAGCCAGTAACCCCAAACCCTGAGAAGAGAAATCTCAAGCAGAGGGGAAACAAATCTTCGAGCAAGGGTCTCCACACTAGTGGGATCTAAATAACTGTTTCAGGAGGATTATTAGAAATTATGGAGAAGGAGGCTTTCTCACAACTGTATCTAAACAACACAGAGCCCTGGGATGTTTCACCCTCTAAGGATCTTGAGCTCCAGGGAAAAAACACGCACAATGGGCCTGTGCCTGGCAAGGCTTCAAAACTGCTGTAGGCTGGGGAAACCTTGGGGCTGCTTATAATAAAATTCTAGAAACTCCAAACAGTCCTCCCTTATGTGTTAGCAAACAACAGTTTACGAGCATGAGAATGCTGTGTATAAAAACTGGGTGCTAAGTAAATAAGAACTGCATGAGCATGGGGGACTTAAAAGTTAACACCGGGATATTAAAATACAAAAAAGTATGCAAAGCCTCAGATTGCACTTATGTGTTCATGAGGACTCTCTAAACATCCTGGAGCACTTGGCTTTAATGGCCTAAATCCCAGGAAATGCTGCTAAAATATGGTATCAAAACATTTACTTTTTTCTTCAGAAAGATTCCCCTTTGTGCCTCATTTTACTGCAATTCGAGAATGTCAGACTCAGTGGGGGCTGCTGCTCATGTGCATGATCTGGGTTATTCTAGAAAATAAGTTTATTCACTTTTTTTTTTTTTTTTTTTTTTTTTTTTGTAATATGTTTTTTTAATAGATGTCTTCTCCTGGGCACTGGCAAGGATGAGCAAGACCTGACTTGGATGCCTCAGGGTCCGCCAAGTCTGCGCTCAGAAGATGGCCCAGCACAGGGTATGTTGTAGTAGGAGTCTGATGGAGATCACCTGATGAAGGTGAGGAGGTGGATGAAGTTTACTTCAGGCACTCAGAGAAATCCTCACAGCCATAGGCCTGAGAGAGCAGCATGGCTGGGCATGACTACCCCAAGAGGTTTCTTGAATGGTTTGAAGGCAGTTTCTTGATGGAGGTGCTGAATGAACCAAGTAAGAGAGAGGATCTTTTGGACCCACTGCGCGAACACAGAGAGGAACTGGCTGAAAATGGGAAGGATGGAAGCAGCACTGTCCACAGGGTCTACAAGGCTGTGGCACTAAAGGTGGTGAGAGAAGTCAGCGAGGCGAAGAGCAGAATTACAACCCTGAACGTCAGAGGAGCGGGGGTTTGCCTATTGAGGTGAAGGAATACAAACACACTGTACAAACTGATTCAGGAAGTCACATCCCTGGAAATGTTCAGGGTTGGACAGGGCTTGGAGCAAACTGGTCTAGTGGAAGGTGTCCCTGGGGGGTGGAATGAGTTGAGCTTTAAGGTCCCTTCCGACCCAAACCATTCCCTGGTTCTGGGACTAGGATACTAGAATTTCAGAAAATGGCAACTATAAAAGGGCATAAAATCCATCCTTCTGTTTGTCATCAGTGAAAATGCTGAGAATCTCAGCCACATACTTACAAACACTTGAAAACCAGAAGTCATTGTTTTCACTAAGCATTTAACAATCTTGGCCTCATTTTCGGTTCTCTGTTCACATTTAGAAAACAAGACCCTCGGAAACGACTGCACAATGTCAGAATC
This sequence comes from Lepidothrix coronata, assembly GCF_001604755.1. Taxonomy (NCBI): domain Eukaryota; kingdom Metazoa; phylum Chordata; class Aves; order Passeriformes; family Pipridae; genus Lepidothrix; species Lepidothrix coronata. The sequence continues at coordinate 651,934 of NW_016690345.1, read as the reverse complement.
CCATGAAGGGTGGATGCAGTTGCAGACGGACACAAAGAAACTACAGTAGCTCTTTTGCAGAGAACCCATAAAGCTGTTTCAGATGTACGCATGTGGTTTAAAACAAGGAGATCACATTTTATTCGGGGTTACAAGTCAGATGTGAAAGAAAAAAAAAGGAGGAGATACACAGTTTACAAAAGAACAACCAAACATACCATAAATCACATTTAAGTTTACAGGGGGAGATAAATGAACTAGTAGCCACCTGTGCCTTACTTCAAACTCTATACAGTCATAGAGGAGAGCAGACAGTCCAGCATCTTTCTTTCTACTCTTCATCTTCTTCCATTTCCTCTCTCTCCATTTAAAATGTAACGGGATGCTAAATATCTGTTCATATCTGGTTTGTTCTGTGAGCAGCAATAATAATTTGTGGGTCAGATAGACACCCACCAAAGGGGGTGAGCAACTAATCCATATCAATGCACATTCTCTGCAAAAATCTTTACATGAAATTTGCAGTTCCACTGAAGAGAGAACAAAAAAGAAAGGGAATTTATTTGAGGATTAGGAAGAGGAGCTAAAGAGAGGACAGAGATAGTGAATGGAGCTCCCATAAGTGAAGGGGAGTGACTGCTCACCTGGACAGACCTCCATAAATATATATATATATATATATGAGATACATAATATATATAT
>NW_016690345.1:619234-651182 GCF_001604755.1 Lepidothrix coronata | reverse complement strand
ATATAAATATATATATATTTATATGTATAAAAGAGGGTCACTGCATACAGAAAGATTTGTCTTTGCTCATCTCGAGTCCCTTCACTAAGAAGAAAGAAGACACTAGATAAAATTTTGGTACTATCTCAAAAGGTTCCTGCCCCAACATCCATTTTCCTCCAGAGCTTCCTATGTTCTAAGCCCATTTGTAAGAAGAAAACCTCAATTACAGAGAACTAGCTCAGACCTTTAATGCCACCAGTTATAAAAGAAGATTGTAAAAAAGCCCAACTTATCCAGAAAAAAGAAGCAGCATGTTCTGAGGTTATTTTGTCCCAGTTTGTGTGTAAACAAGACAAACTGCTGGCTCACCACCTCTGCCCCAGCATAAGACAGGAACTTGCCAGATGACAGTGGTGTGAAGATTATGATATTCCTACAAATGTCATGAAAATGGATACCCAGCTAGGGGAGAAAGACCAAGTTTGCCTTTTTTCGGAGGGAAAATATGCAGTAGGGGGTTGTTCCATGAACTATACAGGAATTGTCACAGGGACAATGCATTATGTCATGTCAAGCTGCAAGGAAAGGTTTTGATTTGACATGAGAAAGTTCAACAAGCACAAATAGAAAGTTAAAAGTCTTGTTCACTCAAGAAACTGCAGGGAAAAGACATTGCTCACCTGTCTGGGAGGAGGAAGAGGGAGATATGGAGGTGTGGGTCCATGCTCTGCTCCTTCCCACACCTCAGGCTCTCACCAGCAATGCAAGAGAAAGATGTGCTTTACAGTTGGTTGTGATAAGGCTTTCTGCTGGAGAAACAGCTTCTGCAGGGGCAGATCTACCTAGAAATATCTGTACTGAAGGTGGATTAGCAGCGTTGATTGGTACTCATGAATGTAACAGAGCTTGGACACTGCAGTAAAGCAAGCAGAAGAAATGGCTTGGAAGGTGACATGTTCACTGGATTACTGGAAGGTGGATGGTTTGAGAGATTGATGGTTGGAGATTAGACTTCTCATGTACTGTCTGGTAAATCACTGCCATCAGAAGCTGGACCCCCCCCTTTTCACTGATGATGCTCCTGAAGAAAAGGGACCATCCCATTTAGAGCTGCAGGAGAGTCCCTGGAAAGCAGCAGCCCCACAAAATCATTCTTTTGCTCTTCCAAGGAATCATTGAGAAATTCCTTGTTTCTTAGGTATGTTTATTCTTCACTGACCACTTGCTCCAGAATTGGTTCTGATTCTGTCACGGGGCTTTGAGATGAACAGAAAACAGGCCCATAAAATTCTGGCTTACAGCTGTGGTTTCCATAGGTGCTGCTCGAGTGTCACAGAATCATGGAATCATTGAGGTAGGAGAAGACCTGTATGATCATGACAGGTGAAGATGCTGACACAAGATACTCTAGGAATGCACCTTTGTAAGCACTGGCAATGAAACAGAATTGTGTTTATTATTTTCACCTGGTAGTTCAGGTGTTTTTGCAAACACCAAGAGCCTGAGCAATGTGTTCCTGTCCATCAGGACTGATGGGTTAGCAGCTTACTCTGAGATCTTTTGAGACACATCCTTCATTTTTGTCACTATTTGGCAGTCAATAGAGTGAAATAAGAGTTAAATTGTGTTTCCTCATTGCAATTGCCTTGTCTGTGGCAGCTGTGGCCTGATCCTGGTACCTTCACACTGTCCATTTACACAGAAGTTTGGAGAAAAAGTTATAGATCAAGGGATAACAGGTCATGTTCCTGAAAGTCATTGCTGTTCTCCATATTTGTTGTTGGGATATTTGCCCCATTTTTCATTTAGCAGAGCAAAAAAACCAGCATGTGAAATTAAAAATAATTATAAAAATACAATAACAACAAAACCCTAGATTTCAAGGAGCATTTGGACAACAGTCCCAGGCACATGGTGGGAATTTTGGTGTTCAACTGTGCAGGGCCAGGAGCTGGACTCAATGATCTTTGTGGGCCCCTTCCAACTCTGGATATTCTATGATTCCATGATTCTATGAACCCAAACCCAGAAAAGAATCAATAGAAACAGGCAATACTCAGACTTGGATGACTCTGACCAAGACTTGGATATTTGCAAAGGCAATGATTCTGTGATTCTATGCAAGCTGCTCTTTTTTGAAACGCTCTTGTTTTTTATTTGTTCCAGTCAGGACACGTTACTAGGATGGAAAGAGGAGTAGGACGGCAGGAGGGAAGAAAGAGAAACACTATTTGATGGTATAAATATGTGGGGCAGCAATGCCAACCACGAAAAGGGGCCTCTCATCATGGAAAAATAAGACTCCTAGTTTATGTAAAACAAAGATGCCTTCAGCTCCAGAGGGGACAACCTCTCCCCAGCCCAGCCCAGCCCGAGCTGGGGGCGGGGGGGGGAGGAGGGGGAGGAGCGGATGGGAGGGGATCCTCCCAGGTCTCGGTAGACCCACAGTGACTCTCCGTGGATGTCTGAAGCTACTGCAAATGAGACTCTGCCTGATTTTGGAGGAGGAGGAACTCAGAGGGCAGTTCCAGACGGCCAGGGAATAGCGGGACTGGGCTGGAGACGCCTCCGCTGCTCCTCCCGCTCCTTCACCCCGCACATCCCGGCACCCAGAGCCCGGAGCCACCCTACAGCCGGGGATGCGGGAGTCTTTCTGACACCAGCCACTCCACAAAGTCTTTTTTCCTTACGTTTCGGAGGGGTTTTGGAGGAGAAGTTTTGATGACCCCATTTTCCAGGTAGGCAGAATTTTTCTCTCCTCGTACAGCAGTCATGCAGCTACTTACTGACAGATGCCCAACTGGGAATAACATAAATCCCTCTGAAATTCCATCCTGTGCCTGCTGCTGTTCGCTGGCTCTCCAGCAAGGTGCTCACTTCAGGCACATGGTGTTTAGACAGTACCTGCTATAAAAGAATATATATTTTTCCTTTACTTTCAGCTCTTGGCTACTTTGGGCATTTTTCCAAGAGTTTGGGTTTTTTTCAGGTGCAAGCAGTGTGGGCCACAAGCTAGCATCTAGCCAGGGCCAGAGGTGTAGAAAATCCCTCAGGGGGGAAGGGCTGGGTTTATTGAACCAAAGTCTTCTCTGGGGTAACTGAGCTGAGTTTAGCAGCGACACTGAAATGATGGCAGCAGGGGTAGCAGGGCAGAGCAACTGATCTGCTGTGTGATTCCCCTTTGATTTTGGGGATTTTGGAAGATATGAATTGGACTAACCTGTGGCCCATGCCTCCTAGTTGTGCTGAATTACATCAGCACAGGCTCCTCTGCTTTGGGAGGTAACAGCTTTGGGAGGTTCAGGAATGCTTGCGAGCTCATTGCACTTGGTGGCAGGGTTTTCCTCCCCCCAGCCTTCCTGCAGCCCAGGCTTTCCCTGGCTCTAATCCCAGGACAGTTACATTAGGAGACATGGAGAATATCTGGGATCCCTGTAGCTGTCGGGGAACCTTCCCTCTGGGTGCTCTGCCCAGGGACTAAAATTACAGGGCACGTTTGGGTAGTGCCAGCAACTAACACTGAAATTCCCTCCTTGTGCAGTGTGCAAACCATGGACACACAAACAAGGAGGAAGAGGAGGTGCATTTGTAAGAGTTTTGTTCCAAATGGGACATATTTTTCTTTTCCAGTTTTATTTAGCAAACATTTGAGTGGAAAAAATGCTGCATACACAAGTGAATGGCACCACAGGCAGTGCCTGCTGGGCATGGCCATGGAAAACATTGGGCTTGAGCAGCAGGGAGATTTCAAACTTTATTCTGCTTATTTTAGCCGTAGCCAGCATAATTCTTCTTTCATGAGAGTAAGCTGTTTGTGTGGCTTTTAATTTGTGTGACTTTAAATAAGCTTCTTGAAGGCAGAGTTAGCTTAGAGAGCAGAGCATCTAAATTTTCGTGAATTTGGGATCAGTTTGCTCAGGTGTTCTGGTGTTGGAGGAGAAATACACAGTGCACTAGGAAGAACTTCAGAAATATCAGTCAGACCATGGCTCTGCCTTGCCAGGTACATGAGGTGACTTTTCTACTGCATTAGAATCTGCTTTATCTGATAATCAGGTGTGAGACTGCAAATAAGCCAGATATAATTGGCACATTTCAGTCATTGCAAGTAATTTGTCTGCCATAATATTACATTTGGTTCAGTTGCTCGGGGTGGGAAGAGAAGTAAGCAGAGAACTCAGGTCCTCCTGCAAGGCCGCTTTTTCTTGCAGTCTCTGTCCAGATAAATCCATGTGTTTTTCAGTTATGTGTGTAAGCATACACCCTGATACAGGGAGGATGGTGCAAAGTAGTGCCTTCAAAATCCGTTCAGAGGACCCACTGCTTGAGATTCCCTGTTGTTTTTTCTCTATTGTGCATCTCATGGGGAAAGAAATTAATCAGTAAAAAATACAAATACTGAGAGAAGGCCTTGTAGGAACAATATCCTACTGTGGCAGAGAGAGAAGGGTCAAGGAAGAACAAGATGGGCAGACCCAAGTATTCAGACACAATTAGTCAGCTCCCAGTTTGCTCTTTCTATTAGTTTTTTGGGCTGTGTGTTTTCAAAAATTGCCTTCAACATCCAGAAAAAAAGTTAGTCTGAAATACTGTTGAAATCTGAGATTTCCATCTCAGCGTTTTGCAGCAGCAGGTGAGACTTTAAGTCAAATGTCAAATGTTATGAGATTTGCAACAGCATCACAGCAGCTGAGGATAACAAAATAGGCACCATTGCCCACTCTAGACTTGGAGAGCCATTAGTGGGCAGAGGAGTTCCCAGCAGCTGCCCCACTGTGTATGCACTGAGGTTAATACCAGGAGGGATGCTGGTAGGGCAGAAGACTAATGTAGCTCAAGGTGCAGAGTGGAATAGAGGAGACTGTGCAAGAGGACCACAGAGAAGTGAGTTGTATCTTGTGTTTTGAGGTGTCGTGTTCCTGCCTCTCCATTCTGACCATGCAGAGCCCAAGGTCATGGTGTTTCACTGACCCAGACCCAAGCCCCGAGGGCCGCAGGCAGGGGCCATCCTGTGCCAGAGCTGGCCTTGGTTGCCTGTGCAGGTTAACTGCTTGCCACGGCTCTGCCTGGAGAGCAGCTCTGCCGTAGGGCGCCTTCCCGCCCACACACACAGAGGGAGGGAAGGAGGGAGAGAGGGAGGTGATTAAACCCGGGTCGGCATGATGAGTCAGACACTTGGCCAAAGCCTTCAGCACTCCCAGCCTCTCCAAAAGTTATTGTCTCCATCTTCCTCAGCTAAAGGCTGGCTCTAAAATGGTGCTGTCTGAAGGCACCAAGCTGTTGTGCCCTCCAGAAGATTGGGATCTCCTGCAGCTCTGTTTTATGGAGGACAAACAAGACAAGGAAAGCCCACAGTAAGTTTAGAGGGATGAAGTCTTGATCTTAACTAAAACACCTCTTTAGCATTAAAGTATTTTATCCTTACAATACCCCTTCTGTTCTCTGCAGCACAACAAAACTTGTGACATACGCAGAGACTTAACAGAATCACAGAATGATTTGGGTTGGAAGGGACCTTAAAGTCCATCCAGTCCCACCCCCTGCCATGGGCANTTTCAGTCATTGCAAGTAATTTGTCTGCCATAATATTACATTTGGTTCAGTTGCTCGGGGTGGGAAGAGAAGTAAGCAGAGAACTCAGGTCCTCCAGCCAGGTCACCTGGGATCTGAGTGTGGGAACAGCAAAGGCCATGCATTTTTCTGCTGAGTACCTGAGCATACACCCTGATACAGGGAGGATGGTGCAAAGTAGTGCCTTCAAAATCCGTTCAGAGGACCCACTGCTTGAGATTCCCTGTTGTTTTTTCTCTAGTGTGCATCTCATGGGGAAAGAAATTAATCAGTAAAAAATACAAATACTGAGAGAAGGCCTTGTAGGAACAATATCCTACTGTGGCAGAGAGAGAAGGGTCAAGGAAGAACAAGATGGGCAGACCCAAGTATTCAGACACAATTAGTCAGCTCCCAGTTTGCTCTTTCTATTAGTTTTTTGGGCTGTGTGTTTTCAAAAATTGCCTTCAACATCCAGAAAAAAAGTTAGTCTGAAATACTGTTGAAATCTGAGATTTCCATCTCAGCGTTTTGCAGCAGCAGGTGAGACTTTAAGTCAAATGTCAAATGTTATGAGATTTGCAACAGCATCACAGCAGCTGAGGATAACAAAATAGGCACCATTGCCCACTCTAGACTTGGAGAGCCATTAGTGGGCAGAGGAGTTCCCAGCAGCTGCCCCACTGTGTATGCACTGAGGTTAATACCAGGAGGGATGCTGGTAGGGCAGAAGACTAATGTAGCTCAAGGTGCAGAGTGGAATAGAGGAGACTGTGCAAGAGGACCACAGAGAAGTGAGTTGTATCTTGTGTTTTGAGGTGTCGTGTTCCTGCCTCTCCATTCTGACCATGCAGAGCCCAAGGTCATGGTGTTTCACTGACCCAGACCCAAGCCCCGAGGGCCGCAGGCAGGGGCCATCCTGTGCCAGAGCTGGCCTTGGTTGCCTGTGCAGGTTAACTGCTTGCCACGGCTCTGCCTGGAGAGCAGCTCTGCCGTAGGGCGCCTTCCCGCCCACACACACAGAGGGAGGGAAGGAGGGAGAGAGGGAGGTGATTAAACCCGGGTCGGCATGATGAGTCAGACACTTGGCCAAAGCCTTCAGCACTCCCAGCCTCTCCAAAAGTTATTGTCTCCATCTTCCTCAGCTAAAGGCTGGCTCTAAAATGGTGCTGTCTGAAGGCACCAAGCTGTTGTGCCCTCCAGAAGATTGGGATCTCCTGCAGCTCTGTTTTATGGAGGACAAACAAGACAAGGAAAGCCCACAGTAAGTTTAGAGGGATGAAGTCTTGATCTTAACTAAAACACCTCTTTAGCATTAAAGTATTTTATCCTTACAATACCCCTTCTGTTCTCTGCAGCACAACAAAACTTGTGACATACGCAGAGACTTAACAGAATCACAGAATGATTTGGGTTGGAAGGGACCTTAAAGTCCATCCAGTCCCACCCCCTGCCATGGGCAAGGACACCTTCCATGGACCAGGTTGCTCCAGGCCCTGTCCAGCCTAGCCTTGAACACTTCCAGGGATGGGGCAGCCACAGCTTCTCTGGGCAGCCTGGGCTAGGGCCTCACCACACTCACAGGGAAGAATTTCTTCCCAGTGTCCCATCTAACCCTGTTCTGTGGCAGTGTGAGGCCATTCCCCCTTATTCTGTCACTCCAGGCCATTGTCCAAAGTCCCTTTCCAGCTCTCTTGGAGTCCCTTTAGGCACTGGCAGGTGCTATAAGGTCACCCCAGAACTTGCTCTTTTCTAGTCTGAACAATCCCAATTCTTTCAGCCTTTCCCCATAGAAGAGATGTTCCTTCATGAGGCTACAGTCATGTCTCTTTACAAACAGCTTTGCAGCCACTCTGAGTTGGAGGGGGAGGAAAAGGACACATGAACTACTCATTGTGGATGTTTGGGTGCTGACATGGAGACATGTGAGAGGCCCTTGATGTCGGAGGGCTTTGCTGAGCCCTGTCAAGCACCCTAAGTCGGTGTTCCCAAAGCTTTGGATTTCTTGTCCCACTGTGGAGTTCAAAAACAAAATGATCCCAGGTTGGGGGTAGAAACTGGAATCTTTATTGAACACATGACTTGCAATATAAGGGTCTTGGAAGCAGGACATGTTAATGAAGAGGACGGGTTATGCTAAGTAGGGGATGGATTATGCTAATATAGCATACACAATTATGTAGGATTACACAATTCTCTGCTACAATTACACATAGTGGTTAATATTTCCCAAAGCGAGGAACCACGGGGGAGAGAGAACAAAAGGGTTTCTACATCGTCTAAGAACATCTCCATAAAGTCTTTCCATATCTTGCTGAAGGAGACAGGACAATCAAACATAGTTGAATGTTAACAAGTCTTGTAATGAGGCTCCTCAGAGTAAGGAGTTTCTCCCAGCTCCTGCTGTCCATAATAATCCCATCAACTCCTTCTCTGCTGATAGCCGAGCCCCAGATCCCAACATCCCACCCACCCAGGAGATCTCCAAAGAGCAGCAGCATTTCTTCTTGCCCCAGTTAAGATCTGGCCTAAGAGGAGGAAGGCTGTTGCTGTTGTGGGGGTATCAGCAGCAACAGCAGCACTGACACCACTGACCTTTCCAGCATAAACCGGTTTGCAGAACCCTGTGGTGCACAGCAGCTGGCAGTGCAAACTGGAGCGGGACATGTCCCACCAGGCAATAGCTTGTCACCATGTGAAGAGAGGTCTCAAGAGAAGCAGGGAGGGCCCAGCTGCCTGTATTCTTCAGGTAGTTTTTTTTCTCATGCAGACGAGGCAGCAAGCCAGCTGCATTACTTGCCCTCCCCCTGCACTGCCAGTGCCACCAAATGCACTCTTAGTGTCCCTTCAAGCCTTGGACTCTTCCAGAAGTTACGAAAAAAAACATTCAAGAAAGAAGCTCTCTTTCTTGACTGGATTTAGGTCTTTTTTTCATAACAGACATTCCTGGTTTTGTTTTGTTCCTCTTTTTGATTTGACCTCCATGCAGAGAAGCATCTATGGACCACCAAGGGGCCATGCTGTTTAGTTCTAGTGTCCTCTAGACATAAAGCTGAGCATCACCTCTTCCTCCATATGCTGGTGACAAGTGTCACTTGAGTGTTACCTGTGAATGTCCTTTCAAAGCTTGGGTTCCTTTGAACACATACATACTTCCCAAGAACTTTTCAGGCTAGATCTCTTAACTCTTCTACTGCTTTAAGTTATCATAACCCTACACAAAATGCACTCCCATGTGCGGCTGGACCTTGAACACTAAAGATGGTCATTTTTTGAAGTGGTTGTTTATTTGGCCCTTCACTCCATGGGTTGTGAGGGCTACAAAGCAGTGCTGTCAAGCAAAGACTTTTGTACCCTTTCAGTATACACAGGCGTCACCACCCACACGGTGACCTGGAGGTGGAAAGGACCTGCTGCATGCACATACACTGGTGGTCTGGCCAGGTAGGTGAAGAGAGAGGAACATGGATGTGTGCATCTGTGTGGATCAGGGGTGATGGAGCCAGCACGGGCATGGGGTGGTCAGGCACACACCTGGAGAGAAAGCATGGAATTGGAAGGTCCTGATGCACTCTCCATAGTTCCACCACATAATCCCTCCCTGGCAGAGAAGCTAAAGCAGTTTTAAATAATCCATGCTCCAGTAAAGGAAATATTTTAATCACCTAGCTTTCAAGTCAGTGTAAAAATCTACATTAGTGGCCCAGTGACATGTCCCAGTGAAAGAGAAGTCTTCTTTGTCACAGACAGGGTTTTCAAGGAGCATTGACTGGCTTCTGTCATCCCAGCAGAGTTAGGAGGTTGTGCATCATGTTTAACATGTAACTTGTGTTTTCCCACAGGCATCTGAATACCCTGAGGGACTGCTGAGATGTTCCGACAAGCCTTGTTTTCCACTCTCCTTTGCGTGGCTTTAGTTCCTCTCCACGCTCAGCTTGATGTGGACAATGGAGATGTCAGTCCTATTGCCTGTGCAGGTATTAACCCAAATAATTTGGGTCACCTTTATGGGCAGCAATTTTAACAAAAGCAGTGGCCATGATGAGTTGTAGAACCTGCTTGCAAGGAACTGACAGTGGGGCATTCCGCCTCTCCTGCCCTTTGCACTCCTGTGGTAACAATCCATCTGTAGAGAACACTGTCCTCCACCCAAAATCACAATTCTGGGTTTGCATTGGACTGCAGAGAGGTAGAGATGGAAGAGCTGGGGTCTGCCAGTGGAGATGGAAGAGCTGGATGGGGTCTGCCAGTGGTGGGCTCTCCCAGCAGATACAGTGACAAACACCAGTTCAGTCTCCAGCACTCAGCTCTCTGTCTGATGCCATAAAATTGTTCGCTTTAGATGTGATGATTTCATCACTTTTCAGTTGCAATGCAGAGGTGATTTACTTGTCCAACCTGACTTCTACAAAAAAACCCAAGATTTTCGAGATTGATTCAGTACTGAGCAGTGCTGTGTTAATGGTTGGAGTCTATGATCTTAGAGGATTTTTCCAACCTTAAGGATTTTGTGGTTCTCTAGCAGGTCTTAGAATTTAGAAGTCCTGGGCACTGGGGAGCCACCTAACCCAAACACAGATGTCAGTTCTAGACCTACGTGGGACTTGTGCTTTTTCCAGGACTGCACTTGGTCCAGGTTTCTGGGGGACAGTGCAGGGGGTGCATGAAGTGCTCTGACATGGTCTGAATAATTGTCTCCATGCAGAAAAGAGGAACTGCCCCATCAATGTCTACTTCATCATTGACACCTCAGAGAGCGTTGCTCTGCAGACTGTGCCCATCCAGAGCCTTGTGGACCAAATAAAGCGGTTCATCCCTGTGTTCATCGACAAACTGGAGAGCGAGCTCTACCAGAACCAAGTCTACATCACCTGGCAGTTTGGTGGGCTCCATTACTCAGATGTGGTGGAAATTTACAGCCCTTTGACAAGTAGCAAAGACATTTACCTGCCCAGGCTGTCCGCTATCAACTACCTTGGCCGGGGCACCTTCACGGACTGCGCCATCTCCAACATGACGCAGCAGATCCAGACCCAGATGGCCACCGGCGTTAACTTTGCCGTGGTCATCACCGACGGCCACGTCACCGGCAGCCCCTGCGGGGGGATGAAGGTGCAGGCCGAGAGGGCACGGGACATGGGGATCAGGCTCTTTGCGGTGGCCCCCAGCGAGAAGGTCTACGAGCAGGGTTTGCGGGAGATTGCCAACCTGCCGCACGAGCTGTACCGCAACAACTACGCCATCACGCAGAGGGACACGCTGGACATCGACGTCAACACCATTGACAGGATCATCCAAGCTATGGTATGGGCAGGCGGGGGGGACAAGAGAAGCAGTGCCTGGACGTGGGGATCATTTACCCCTGTGCTGGGCTTTTGGCAGGGCTCTAGAGAGCACCTCTAGCAGGGAAAATGGAGTCTCTTTCTGGTACTTGCCCAGGACTCCTTGGTTTGTGCCTCTTGTTTCCTGGCACGTCTGGGCAGGCTGCCACCTTAGTCCTGGCTCTTGCTGAAGACCAGACCCATACCCCATCCTGCTCCACATCCAGGGGCACATGGAAGAGTGTGCCACACTGAGACACATGCTCACCATCAGCGTAGTCTCTGAGACCCCACATATGAGGCACTGTTAATGGGGGGCTCTGCTGAGAACATCTTTGCAGCCATGGGGCCTTTACCACCTTGCTTACCTCACCATCACACAGCCCTTCGAGGAGGGGTGGGATGCTGTCTTTCCCTTGGGGCTGACCACCTTAACTGATTCTCTTCATCCTGTTCTCTCCTTTGCAGAAACATGAAGCCTACGGCGAGGTAAGTGAGCAACATCTTTATGCCGGTGCCACACGACATAGGTTTAAGTTGCCTCAATTAGAGAAGACCAGCTTGTACCCCAAATCAGCATGGACCTCTGTGGGATGAGTCTCTGCCCACCTGTGGATCAGTGCAGAGTCTGGGGGCACATTCCCTTATCCAGTGGTTATAATGCCACACTGGACTCCCTCCCTGCCTCCCCCTCACCTGTAATGAGTTCAGGTCTATGGTATAGACTCGTTTCATCACTTTGGAACCATGTTCCTGTTCTGTAGGTGCTGCGCAAGCTGAAGCTCCTGCCCTGCTGGTACCACAGGGACAGGGTTTGCATACAGAGGGAGGAGTATGCAGGTGATGATCCAAAGGGCATGCCTGTGCCCTGAGGACCCCAGTGAGCAAGCCCCCCCACCTCTGATGCTTGGCAGTCCTGTTCTTTCTGTCTGGGCCCAGAGCCAAGCTGTAATGAACCTGCTCATGGAAACTTTCCGCTCTTAATTGATGGGCAGCACTTCTCAGGGTGCTTGGTGCTGCCTCAGCCCTGGCACAGCTGGAGCCACAGTAGATTTTAGCCCTGAGTTCATGAGAAGAGGCGTGTGGAAAGCTACGGATGCAGAGATGAGCTGGGTTTTGGATGCACGTGAAGCAGTGGCATGCTGTTTAATTAAACACCTCCTGTTTAATTCCTTGTATTTCAGTGCTACAAGATGAGCTGCCTGGAGATTGCAGGTCCACCTGGTCCCAAGGGATACCGAGGGCAGAAGGTAAGTTGCTCTAAGCTGTGGGAAAGACAATAATGCCCGTGCCTGCCACAACCACTGCAGCATGCCCTAGATAGACCCCAGCTCAGCTGCCTTCTCAAGTCGCCCTCAGGTGGTAAATAACTCACCAGCATCTGTCTTGGCCCTGAGAGACACAGTAACACACAGCCAGCACTGGTGTGCCCATGTCTGTGCCAAGGCTGCCAGCAGTGCAGAGGGACATCCGAGCATTTGCTGTGTACCTCCAGCACCCAAGGACAACAGGAGCGAGGCAGCAGCTGTCCCTGAGCTTCCCACTCTCAGGAGCAGAGCTCTCACGTGCACAGTGTCCCACTGTCCTGCCCCAGCTCTGTGTGCTCCCGTCCCCATACAGTCTTTCCCTGACTTCCCCAGAATGAAGGAGGTCCTGCTCGGTTCGAGCAGCTGCAGGGAGCAGGATGCTCCCAGAAACTGCCTTTTTCTCAGTCATCACCAAGGCTGGACTTACATTCGTTTTTTCTTTCCTTAGGGTGCAAAGGGGAACATGGGTGAGCCAGGCTCCCCTGGGCTGAAGGGACGACAGGTGAGTTGTGGGAAAATCCTCCCCTCCCTTTGCTGGGGCTACATCTCTGATGACGTCAAGCTAACTCTCCGCGTCTTCCTCTCTGAAGGGCGACCCAGGTATTGAAGGTCCCATCGGATATCCTGGTCCCAAGGTAAGAATCCCATAGCCAACGGCTGAGCTCTTTGCATGGTAAAGAAGGGGGAGCTTTGCTTCTCCCTCTTACCTGCCCATTTCCCAACCCAGATCCCTGCGCTCTGCTGCCTCTCTTCCTGGTGCTTTCCCAGGCGCTAACACAGCAATTTTCTTCTTTTTTTTCTGTTTGTCTTTTCTTTATCTAGGGTGTCCCAGGGCTGAAAGGAGAGAAGGTGAGAAAGAAGAGACAGAATCGCTGGCTGGGCACTTGGCAGAGGCTGTGCTCCTTTCTGATGCAAAGAGATTAGCTGTAATGGGGAAGGACAACAACCCTGTAACACCATAATTGCAGCCATGGGGAGGGATTTCCAAGGGCATCCCAAAGCCTGTCTCCTCCTTCAGGCATTGTTCACGGTGAGGTGCGGTAAAGTGGTGATGATTCTAGGAGGCAGATGGGTGGGGGGTGTAGGCAGTGCCTCACTTCCTGTCCTGTTTTTCTCCCAGGGAGAAATCGGATCCGACGGACGGAGGGTAAGAAAAGACGTTTTCTGACTTGCATGTTGTTCCAGCTACCAACCTTTGGAGTGTGTGTTAATAAATCCCTCTTTTTTTTCCCCCCTTGATCCCAGGGTGCCCCCGGTTTGGCAGGCAGGAACGGCACTGATGGACAGAAGGTAACCGGGAGCACTGGCAGCAACCCCATAATGTCGCTGCTGCTGTTTCATTTCTTTACCCTCTCTCAACCCCACGGGCTGTTTAGTTTCTCCTATGCCACACGCTGGCTTTCCGTTCTGACTGAGGTTTCTGTGACCTTATTTGCACACTGTTCTGCATGTCCTGTAGAAATACACGAAGTAATTCAGGTTGTAGAAGTGAATCATAGAATATCCTGAGTTAGAAGGGACCCACAAGGATCATCGAGTCCAACTCCTGGCCCTGCACAGGACACCCCAACAATCCCACCACGTGCCTGAAAGCATTGTCCAAACACTCCTTGAGCTCTGCCAGCCTTGGGGCTGTGACCACTTCCCTGGGGAGCCTGTGCCAGTGCCCAACCTCCCTTTTGGGGGAAGAACCTTTCCCTAATATTCAACCTAATCCCTTCCAACACAGCTTCATGCCGTTAAGTGTTGTCCCTCTGTCAGCAAGCTCTCTGCAGAACCTGGATGTGTAACCTGCTCTGTGCTCAGGCAGAGGAGGTGATACGGCTGGGTAACTTGTGTGTAGATACCTTACCTTGGTGTTAGTGACCCCTACAGGACATGGACACAGAAAGCTTTGCAGAAATTTGCTTTTCAAGGCAGTTCATCACAGAATCTGAAATTTCATCTCTTAACTACTGCTTGTTCTTAACCTTAAAGCCCTAAAGCCAAGTTCAGGGGCCTCGCAACAAAGTCCCTGGCTTTGTCCACTGGCCGTCACATGCTGGCTTTGCTCTGCACCATCTCATATACCCAGCCCAATATACCTGTGAGGTAATAGCAGTTCTTCCCATTCCTCAAATGCCTGCTGAAGCTCAAAAACAACCTTCAGTCCCCTCCACTCTCCAAAACACTAAAGCCCTTCAGTCTCCCCCATTCTCTATCCGGGACAAGCTGTCTCAGCACTGATGACAAAGCTGTTTTGGGGCAGGGAGCACGGCAGTCCCTCTCTCACGGCATCCCTCAGGCAGTGTGGTTGCTGCACACCTGAGCTGCTCTGACATGAGATGCATGGGAGAGGACAACCGTGGACATGAGTGACCACCAAATCCAGCCTCAAGGGATGTTTCCATCACCCAGGGCACGTGTGCAGGATGAGCATGCCTGAATTCCCACTGCCACTCAGGGCTTTACACTGCTCTCTCCTTCTCCACTTGTCTCTGCACAACCCACTTCTGTTTAAGGAATACACTTGCTATTTATTATCTAGCTGATGACAGGTAAGGTCAGCAGATGATGCTAAAAATTATTAACTGTTAACCAGAAAAGCTGTGTTTTCCTTCAGACACCTACAGCTTCTCAGTCTTTTTCTTTTGAATGCAATCTCTCCAGGGCAAGCTGGGGAGAATTGGACCACCGGGATGCAAGGGTGACCCTGGTGACAAGGTAGGAACCAATCAAACTCATCAACACATCAGTTGTGTAGCTGCTGAGTGAGTTACATATGTAGAGAGATGGCCAATGAGAGGTTACTGGCCTGTTTTCCTGCCAGCTGATCTGATTCCAGAGCTGGGATCCCTGGAATGGGGAGCACAGCCTGATTTTTCTGTGCCTCCTTTCCATGTATAAGTAAGCTGGGAGCCCCTAGTGTCCCTCCCCTCCACAGAGAGAGGAGGAGCTGCCCCTTTCATCCACACTGCAACAAGCAAAAATTACTTTGGTCTCTAGAGCAACTTTCTAAGCACTGGCTTAGAAAATTTATTTTATTAGAAATTTTATTTATTTTGCAGGGAAAGTGTTCCCACTGTGAAATGTGTGGTTCTTTGTCATTTCCCTCCACAGGGCCTTGATGGCTACCCAGGAGATGCAGGAGACCAAGGTGAAAGAGGAGATGCAGGCATAAAGGTACAACTGCTCTGGACAGACAGCTGAGTGTGGGCAGAGGCCACCAGTGGGGACAGCTAAACACCATTCCCTGTATTTACTCCTAAATCCTACGCTGCTCATGGAGCCCCTAGACCTTGGGGTCTGGATCCCATCACCAGGCACAGGAGCTGAGGGAAGAGCCTTGCTGGCCCTGCTCCTTGGGCTGCTCATGGTGCAGCGTGCTGCTGAGGCAGGCAATGACCATTGCTCTCTACCTGTTTCAGGGAGATCCTGGCCGGCCTGGTCGCAGTGGACCCACGGGACCTCCAGGAGAAAAAGGAAGCCCGGTAGGTTCATGCAGCGTTCAAATGCCTCCAGTGTGTCTTTCTGTGGTCTGCTCCATGTGGCACGGAGCTGGAGCAGAATCAACTGCATGACCATGCTCAAAGGTGGCTGCATGCCAGGGCATTCTGATGATCCTGCTGCTTAGCCCACCAGCACGGAGAATGCACAAGCCCCCAGGTGGTCGAGGGAGCTCTCCCACAATATGTGTCCCCACCGGTACAATGGAAAATGGGAGAGGGGACCACACAACGCTCCTGCAGCTGCCCAGAACAAAACAAGGATGGGTCTTGAGCGTTCATCCAGAGCAGAGAAAAGCAGACGAATTTGGAATGGTTTATCTTCCTGTCCGATCCATTCGTAGAATCACGGGATGGTTTGGGTTGGAAGGGACCTTAAAGGTCATCCAGTTCCAACTGCCCTGAACCTGGCCTTGAACACTTCCAGGCATGGGGCTGAGATAGCCCCTCTGGCCTTGGGCAGGGCAGGATGGATGCTCTAAGGAACAGATGACAAGCCTAGGTTCAGCTGATGGAGGGAAGGTGATAGAGCATCACACTACTCCAAGGCTGGAGCCCATGCTCGTGGCAGTGATATTTGGGCATGTAGGGTGTGTGGAAGCAGAAGCTGGATGCTCATACACACCTCTGCTCAAGGTGGACTGCTTGACACAACAAAAGGAGGGGTGTGCACCTTGACTTCTCTTCCAACAAACTATTTCTTTTTCTTCTCCAAGGGACTTCCAGGCAATACTGGAGCTCAAGGGCCTGCTGGAAACAAGGGAACAAAAGGTGAAGCAGGATCCCCTGGACCCAAAGGAGAGCCTGTAAGTGTCTGAATAGGTCCCTGGACAGTGGGCACACCACGGGAACCTGATGCAGTTCCATGGATGAGCACTGAGAAACTCCCCTGTTCAGTTTGCATGCCCTGCCGTGTACATCCCAAAAGATGTGCAGATGCTGATCTCCTCTTGTCTCTCCCATCATAGAGCAGTACTCCCATAATACTAACCATTTGTTAACCATTTCAACCATTTCAATGGTTAACCATGTTAACCATTTCACCTTAGAGAAGCATCCCACAAAGGCCTGGCCTTTTTTCTCCAGCAAGCTGTTCTCTAGCAAGTTCCCCAAGCCTCTGGCTTCTCGCAGGAGCTCACAGAGTCAAACTCTGGTGTCCATTATGGTAGAGCTCTCTGAAAAGGGCAGTGTCACAATATCACTGGTGCCACACAGACCGAAGTTAATATGATGGGGCACTGCAAATTTTGGGGAGTGGTCTGGAGACGATGTTCCCTGGCACAGCTCCACCAGCACCACGGGACAAGAGCCCAGCCAGCTTGTGTCCTTGTGGGGAAAGCAACCTTGGATGAGCTGGAAGTAAATCAAAGTCTTTAACCCTGAGGGAATGAACCAGGAGTGTTTGTGGTCTCTGTGGTGACCACCCCCCTGAAAGAACAGTGTGGCTGTGTCTTCCCAAAAGGAAGCATAGGCATCCCTGCTCCCCTGCTGCCAGGCACACACTCGCTAAGGGGGCAAGCATACATCCCCCAGGCCCAGGGGGAGGAGGTTGGGCAGCCAGGTGTCACTGTGGACATCTGTAACATCCATCTTCTCACTCCATTTATGTGACTTCCTGTATCTGCCAAGGGTCGACGTGGAGATCCAGGGACAAAGGGCAGCAAGGGCACTCCTGGGGGCGCAGGAGAAAGGGTGAGTAAAGCAAGCGCCCAGACCATTGCAAAAGAACCCGAGATGGGTGGGACTGATGTGTGTGATCTGCTACTGCCCAGCCATGCAGTGTCCATCACCAGAGCTGGGAATCAGAGATCCCACTGTGCTCTGACTGTGCCCACTGCCTGCCCTGCTGTCATCAGGCACAGCCTCTTCAAGGGCTTGGTCCAGAAGGGGGGTGAAGGGCACTGAAGCTCAAGGTTAAGAGACACATTCAGAGGGCCCGTTGCCCTGACACTGTTTCAAGCCAAGAACCACCAGATCTGAGAAGGGCATTAGGCCTTCTCACTCCATATGGCATTGGAGATAGAAAGCATTGGAGGCATCCCTGACCAGGAATATCTTTACCCTCTTCACAGGGAGATCCTGGTCCAGAGGGTCCTCGTGGTCTGCCTGGTGAGGTTGGAAACAAAGGAGCAAGGGTAAGCATGGGGCAGGGATTGGTGAGAGCCAGGAGGAAGGGGAGCACTGCTGCCATCGGGGCAGCTTGCCGGACTTCCCTCCTTATGCACATCTGCCTCTGTGTGTTCTTGTGTCTTTCTTTGCTGTACAGGGAGACCAAGGATTGCCGGGACCTCGAGGTCCTCCAGGTGCTGTGGGAGAGCCAGGCAGGATAGTAAGTCATGCTTGGGCATCTGTGTGACCTTGTCCTCCCTCTGCAGTGAGAGCTTGCTCTACTGGCATAAGCTGCCTGCACTGATCCTCCTGCACTGACCTGCATGACTTTTTCTCAGGAAGGCTCAAAAATTAGCCCAGAGGCCCCTGAATAGCTTCTAGTGCAAGGAGAAGTCTCAAGACCCAGGAGTCACTGCTTCTCCATCACTCTTGGTCCCAGGTGTTTCTATGACAATATGGAAAGGACCCTCAGGGTGGGTCACTGGGGGGGAGAGGGAAGATAGGATTCCACAAGCATCCATTTGTCCTGGGCCTGTGATTAGTCCAGCACCCCACTGTGACAGTAGTGCTGTGACATCCATGTGGCTCTACAGGACGTGGGAACACAAGTGCTGAGACAGTCACTATCACAGTAAACTCATCGGGAAGGGAGATGGTCCTGCAGCACCGTCTCAAGAGCTGGGTTCTCCAGCACAGTCACCTGGGTGGCCGGGAGAAGAGATATGGTCCCTCAGGGAACATTCTCACCAACTCCCCCTGCTCTCCCCAAAACTTTCCTTCAGGGATCACGTGGGGACCCTGGTGACCTGGGCCCAAGAGGTGACGCTGGACCACCAGGACCAAAGGTAAAGTTCATGAACAAAACTCTGTATTTGAAAGGGTGGTGTTCCTATTTATTTATTTATGGGGGGGAAAAGGCAGTTTCCACTGCAGAAACTTGTGTGCCTTGGAAACAGAATTAGACCTGAGCCTCCCTATGGGGCAGAGATGTTGCTCTTGCTCTAGCCAAGGCAGGTCTGATTACCCCCTCACCCTGCAGAGATTCAGGGGCGCCCCCTGCATGTGACATCCCCAAGACCCTGCAAATCCTTGCTCCACACAGCCATTCCCAATATTTCAGGGCCAGCTGTAGAAGTCTTGGCTCCTGGTGGTGTCTTGCCCAGAGAGAAGACAAAAATGGCTGTCACACCAGGCTTCACAAGGTCAGAAAGGCTGGGTTTGGTATCTCATGGGTCTTTTTTTTTTCCTACCAAAGGGTGACAGAGGCAGACCTGGCTTTAGCTACCCTGGACCCAGAGGGCCACAGGTATGTACTCCTCATTCAGCACACAAGGAAGTCTGTCCTGGTGGATGTTGCCAGTGGAGCTCAGCAGCCTGAAAGAAGAGGGAAAAGGAAGGAAAATGATCAGGGAGTGGTGCCTGTGATGAGGAGAAAGGGGGTTGAACACCAGGATTGAACCTAAGCACAACTCCATCAGTCTCATGGCAGAGGTGCTGGGGACCTCAGCCTCCCTCATGGGGGTGAGGAGGTGGCTGTGCCCACCACCCCAACCACCAGCCTAAAGCTACACCTGTTCTTCAGCTTCTTACCCCTCAGTGCAGACTTTGGGTGTGCCCATTGCAGGGCCAGTACTGGTCGGGCGCTGACCTCTCCCTCCTCTTCCTTTGTAGGGTGACAAGGGTGAGAAAGGGCTGCCGGGACCCAAGGTGAGTGTGTTTGTCTCCATCACCTGTTTTTTTTTGTACTGACTGAAATGCCAAGGAGTTGTCTCCCACCCCTCTGGGTTAATGGCTGAGGAGCCTGTCCTGCCAGCAGCTGCCTGGGCTTTTCCTGCAGCTGCAGAGCCTGACTATATCTCCCAAGCCCATCTCCATTTGAAACCATCTGAAAAATTCATTGCAGAACTTCTTTTTTCTTAGTTAATGCCTGTGTAAACACTGTTTATTTGCTCTGCACTGAGCTGCTCCTTTAGAGGATGCTCTCCCGGGCCAGGCAGGCATGTGTTTGTGATGCAGCAGTGCCTCTGCCTGAGCACATCCAGATGTGCTCCATACTGGATCTGTTTTTCCTTCTGTCGAGCAGGGAGCAAGAGGTGACCTTGGACCAAAAGGAGTGCCAGGGACCAAAGGAGAGAAGGGGGAACCGGTAAGCAGACTTCCCGTACTGTCCGCAGGGTCAGGATCCCCCTCCCACACCCCTGCCAGGCATGCAGGAGCTGACACTGCCCGCTCTCTGCCTGCTCCGTGTCCGCAGGCTCAGCTGCAGCAGGCTGGGGGCTGTGCTTAGCAGGGCTGTGCCTGACGAGAGGGTCAGGAGGAGCCCTGAACACCAGGGGCTACATCGCCAGCCTTGCCCAGGAAATAGTTGACCCTTCTTTGCTTCTTCCCCAGGGTGATCCTGGCCCAGGAGGCGAGCCTGGATCCCGTGGTCCACGTGGTGAAGCAGGCCTTGAGGTACAGTCCCATGGCATTGTGTCTGAGTAAATGCTGTTGGAGGGGACATCAGCAGCCAGATACATATGCGGCCTCACAGTGGGCCTTCCCTTCCCAAACCTTCCCAGACCTTCCCTTCCCAAACCTTCCCAAACCCTCCCAAACCTTCACAAACCTTCACAAACCTTCACAAACCTTCCCTTCCTTTCCCTCTGCAAAATGCCACGTTTTTGACGTCTCCAATTCCCAGAAAAGGAACTAATGGGAAAACTGTGCCTGAAATCCCTGTGCTCTTCTTACAGGGGACCGTCGGCCCACCAGGAGACCCTGGTCTGACTGTGAGTAGTCCCTTGTGCTCTTCCTGCTGGGGCAATCTGTCTTTGCCATGCACAGCCTGAGAACAAAACAGGGCATCAGGTCCTGTTGCATGGCAGAGGTGGCCTATGGCTTCCCATGGGGGCCAGGGAAAGAAGGAAAGAGGGCTGGCTGGGTGGGAGGGGAAGGGGGAGCCTTTTCCTTAGAGGGGACAGAGGGAAGCATTCACCCTGCACCCCTTTTTTGGCAGGATTGCGACGTGATGACCTACGTGCGAGAGACGTGCGGATGCTGTGGTGAGCAGACCATCACCTCTCCCCAGGGAAGGGGAACTACCACTTGAGGGATGGGGAAAGGGGGTCAACAGAGGGGTCATCTCATCCTTCTGCTCCATGAGCCACCCCTTGCGCTGAGCTGCCATCTGTGGATGCTTGGTGTGCTCCTCTTCCTCCTTCCTCGCAGGAAGGAGCAACTGATCGAGCAAGGAGCACATCTTGGTCTCCATCGTCCCATGCATGGTCTCTTCTGTCCTGGTGGCTGTTGTTCCCACCATCACTGACCCTCGTGTTTTCCTCTTTCTGCCCTCCTCCCCAGACTGTGAGAAACGCTGCGGGGCCCTGGACATCATGTTTGTCATAGACAGCTCGGAGAGTATCGGCTACACCAACTTCACCCTGGAGAAGAATTTTGTCATCAACGTGGTCAGCAGGCTGGGCTCTATTGCCAAGGATCCCAAGTCACAGACAGGTCTGGACTGTGTGGGGACAGAGTGGGACATGGGGAAAAGAAAAGGCTCTTGGATCTCTCCAGCTTCCATGTTTGTTTATTTTCTGTGGCTTTTCATGCCAATTGGGCAGGTCTTTGAGTTTCTCCGCTTTTCACTGAGGACGCAAAGCCAAGTAATGTGACGCTTCATTGGCAGGTGCCCGTGTTGGGGTGGTGCAGTACAGTCATGAGGGGACTTTCGAAGCCATCAAGCTTGATGACGAGCGCATTGATTCCCTGTCGAGCTTCAAGGAAGCAGTGAAGCGGCTGGAGTGGATCGCTGGAGGCACCTGGACACCATCTGCCCTTCAGTTCGCCTACAACAAGCTCATCAAGGAAAGTAGGAGAGAGAAAGCCCAAGTGTTTGCTGTGGTGATCACAGATGGGCGCTATGACCCCCGGGATGACGACAAGAATTTAGGGGCCCTTTGCGGTAGAGACGTGGTCGTCAACACCATTGGCATAGGAGACATGTTTGACCAGCCAGAGCAGAGCGAGACCCTGGTCTCTATCGCCTGCAACGAACCCCAGCGAGTCCAGAAGATGAAGCTCTTCTCAGACCTGGTGGCAGAGGAATTCATTGACAAGATGGAAGACGTGCTCTGCCCAGGTCTGTACCTGTCCGTGCATGGTTCTTACTGGAACTGGAGTTTTGACCCCAGAGTTTGGGATGGGGGGCATATATGATTGCAGAGACACTGTGTCCCAGCAGGTTGGCCAGTAGCTGGGTCATTCATGGTGGGGCTGACCTTCATGTAGCCCTGAACTAAGAGTCCTTCCTCAAATATGGGCCAGCTTTTTGGGGCAGTCCTTTTAGGGTTCCATGTAAGGAACCTTGTTCTGCCATGCTGACTGAGTCAGTGAAGGGAGATGGTAGCACATCACTCAGTTTTCCTTGTTTCTTTTCCTTCCAGATCCACAGGTCGTCTGCCCTGAGCTGCCCTGTCAGACAGGTAAACATTACAAGTATCTTCACGCCATCTGCAAAAAGTCCAGGGGGAGAGTGCATGAGGCTCAGGAGTAGGAGACAGGGGGTGCAACTCTGTCCATTCCTTTTGGATGGCAGGAGTTTGAGAAACAGTGTCACTTTACACGAGGAGAGGATAAAGGGTTTCATCTCCTGCTCTTTTCCCATCTCTCTTAGTTCTCTGCACAGGTAGGTACAAGGGCACCGTGCGAGTGCGCCAGCATGGCTCATCCCTGATATTTCTCCCTGCCCAAATTCCTGGGAGCCACCTGGTTTTGACCTCCAAACTCAAGGCAAACCCCCCCTTGCTAAACTCTCCCACTCCTGTGACCTTTGTATCAGGATGCTCCTTGGGAGTGACAGGGGCAGAGCAGCTGGCAGAAATCAGTTGGAAAATGACAATACAGTGGACCCAAAGCTTTGGCTTCTCTAACGCTGGCTGTATTTGATTAACAATTAACTCAGGGTGTTGGATTAAAGGGAAAGGCTATAAGAATCCTCTGGTATCAAGAAGACAGCTGCTGCGTGCTGAAGGTAGCTTGACTTGGTCACGTTTTGCTTGTTGAGGGGCAGATATACATCCCGAATTCCTAGAGATCCTGTCTGTCTGAGTCCCTGTGCCTGTTTAAATGCAATAGATGCACTCTGTGCTGATACACACAAGTTTATAGGGGACTTAAGTTTTGCCAGTTCCTGAGATTTTTATCTCTACTCTTGCCATGAATGTTTTTGTGGAGAACCACAGTTTCAATTGAGCCTTGTACAGAATATCAAATTTCATTTTGAAGTAAGTCCCTTTGCTTCCATACCAAGGGAAGGAAAACTGGTCCCAGGATGCATAGAAATCTGTGAAAAGCTATAATCATTCCGGTCTAAAATCTCTCACTGGTATTTTGAGTATTTGCACCTGGCCACGCAGGGGACACAATGTCCAACCGTGACGGTGAGCTCCTCTGCCGCGTCCTCTGAGGAGCTTTGTCCTGCGAATCCATGCACAAGGAGGTGACATCCCCATGCCACATTGGTGATTGCTCAGGTGTCTTCAAAGGTTTTGGTCTTAGCAGCGTTCCCATTTCTGAGGAACCAAAGCAGTGACACACTCGTTCCTCCTAGGCTTGGGCCACCAAAGCCCTCCAAAGCAAGGTGAAGTTGGCAGTGCTTTCCTTGTAGCATGCTTGGGTATTTCTGTTCCTGATGCAAGGTGAGAACAGTTCGCTGGTATCTGACAGTCCTGGGGACCAGAACAGAAATGGCTCAAGGAGGCATCTGAAGGGGCTCCCTCTGGGGTGAATCCCTCAAGCCATGCCGTGGGCAGACCATGCCAAGTGCAGGCAAGACCTGTGCCCTAGAGAACACAGGAGGTGGACTGATGTGGCAGGGTAGTGTGGGCCTCCTGTCAAAGTGCCAGTAGACCTATCTCAGCATGGGCAAAACTTGTGCTAGCTCTGGTAGATCAAATTTTAAGTAATAGGTAGAGATTTAGGGGCCCTTGGGCAACGAGCCTTCCACCCCCCACACCAGATGGTCCGTGATGCGTTGCTGCCATCATATTTGGAAGGATTTGCAATGATCACACTTGCCTGTTTGCAAGGGAAATTGTTGGATGGGATGTGACATAAGGCACATGAGAGAGCCTGGGGCCTCTCTGCTTGGTGCTTGACTTCCTCTGGTTCTCCAAGAGCATCTCCTAAGTTAATGCCAGTTCCCATGCAAATCCTCTGCATGAAGACCGTGTTCTGCAGAGGGCATGTGAATGAGCTAGTAAGGAGTACATCCCATCGTGGTTCAGCCAGACAGGCCCAGGTCAGGGACACAGCTACACCAGTCCTGTTCTTAGCCCCATGGCTGTCAGAGTGGCAGTCCTAACACTTTTAAGGGGCAAATCAATTGTACCCCAGCTTCAGCTTGGGTGTTATCAGCAGAGCACAGAGAAGGGCAGGTATCACATACACATTGTTTCCCCCTCATGCTGCCCCAGTACTTTACCTAAGGAAATCCAGATTTTCCTGGTTTTGAGAGAGACCCATGTCTCTTATCAATTACTGCCGTACTAACAGGATGCTCGAGGGTTTAAATGCTGAGCAAATCTGACCACTTGCTTCACAGAAACCGCATGACACTCTGTGAGGCTCTTGCTAACTCATGCAGAAGGCTTTGCTTTGAGCTTTGGGGGTTTATTCAAAGTTAAATTCAGCGCAGCCAGGTGCAGATGGAGGCTCTCTGGGTCCTGACTAGTCCAGACACTACACAGCTTTGGCTAGAGTCACTGCCTTGAGGCTGAGTGCCAGGAAAGGAGGTCACATAATGCTGTCCCTTAGATGTCTTTCTGCCTTACAGCATCACGTGTATGGTTTGCACGTAGTAGAGTCCAAAGCTACATGATGGGTGAATCCCATCTGCAGAAAGAAGTTGGACCCCATGGCCTTTTTCCTGAGCACTGCCCTTTCTCCATCATGCCTATGCTGGATGAGTAGGAACTGGGCAGTTAAGGTTTTGTGTAATTTTCTAAAGTCGCTCAGTTTATGTGTGAAAGATTTCAGTACAGATCCCATGGTTCCTCAGACATAAATGGCATAAAGATTCAAAACCTGGCTTTGGTCTTTACTTCTCTGTCCTCGTTAGCTCTGTTCTTCTCTGGTGCACTGCAAGTAGGAAAGCCAGGTAGCTTTCAGAGACACAGCCATTGCTAGCGAGCCCTGAAAATATTCTTTTGACGCTCACTTGCAGATGACAGGAACCCTGGGAGCGTAAACCCACTTATTTTCCGCCCCATGGAAGAGGGAGTCAACATAAATTTCCCCAGCACCATATACTCGATCGCCCAGTTCCTAAACTCCACGCGGGAATCCCGGGACCCCAGTGTGTACACCCAGCTGGTGGCCACTTTGGCCTTTACCGCCGAAAAAGCCAAGTTTGCCACTGGAAATGAGCGGCAGGAGTGGATGGACTTGTTCATTGACACCTTCAAAATGGTGCACAGCGAGATTGTGGGGGACCCAGAGACTGTGCTAGGGCTGTGCTGAGACCATGGTTAGAGGTCACGGGGACGCAGGGGTTGAGCGGAGGTGGTAATCATCGTTCCTCAAGTGCCTGCTTGGCAGAGGGGACAGGTACATTGGTAGATGCTTTTAGTTTAGGAGAAACAGAGGCAGTGGAACAGCTTGGTTGCGCTCAGCCGGGGGTGGGACACAAGGAGCAGTCCCCTCCAGCTCAGCTGGCTGATGAGCATGGCAGCTTTCCCCAGCAATGGCAAGGGATGCTCTTGCTTTGCCCGCTGCTTTTTTTGCAGAGAGTCTAACGATGCACTTTCCCTGTGCATTCCTACCTATGTCTTTGGTGACACCCTCTGAAGCATCTTGCATCCTCTCTCTCGGTTATTGTGGGGCTCTCTTTGGTTCCTGCCAGGCTGACAAAGCAAGGTGCAATTCCTGCTCGCCAGTGTCTCTGTGGAACCCCTCAGTGAGCAGCTGGGGGTGTGGGAGGGAAGGAGCAAGCAATACAGGAGAGGGAGCACCCTCTCCTTCCATTGGGAGTACCTGTACCTGGGGAGTGCTTCTCTCAGAAGCTGTTTGAGCTCCCTTGGCCTTTCTCTGCTTGCACATTTGTTCTTCTTCTGTCTTAATTAACAACTGTACCTGTCTGTATCCAAAAGACAGATATTCTGTTACATAGGGCCGGGTGGTCCAAAGCAGAAATCCTTGACTGTGCAGTCACACCTCCATGTCATGTGTTGTATCACACACTCAATTACGTGAGCTGTTTAAAAGCAAGTACCTAAACTTGATATAGCACAGCCTATTTAATCCACACCCAGTGCTGGTTTGGTTCAAAGTCCACAGACACACCCCTTGCACTGCCGGTCTGTGTGTTTAGGCAAGGAGTGATATTTCCATCAGATCAGGGGCCCCTGATTTTCAAAGGTTAGGCAGATGTGTTCCATTCCCACCTCCATTTTAGCTACTCTCAAGCCATATTTAGAGGAAATGGAATTTCGTGTGCAGACACAGGAGTAGAAGTGCTTACTCTAACTGGCATGGTATTATTGCAATAAAGTCTCCTGAGCAAATGACATATTTAATGGGCAGAAGGGAGAGGTACCGTCTTCAGAAATGTGATTGGGCTGTAATATTTCCAGGTGTAAAAAGTGGAGCCAGTTGCCAAGCTCAGGCATGGGAATTGCCTGCATCTAACTTATTTCAGCGTTCTCTCAGGGTTTCAGCACTTTTTGCACCCAGTCTGTGGGGACAAGGAGCTCAGAGATCTCTGCTATTGCCATAGAATAGAGGAAAAAGAATTCTGAGCACTTTACATGATGTGCTCCATGTTTTAGGTGAAGGCAAAAGGATCAGGCTGTGCCTGAATCTGGTCATAATTTTCATATTCTAGATAGTCTGTGCAAATCCAGGCTCCCTATTCTGCTTCGATTTTTACCCCAAAATTATTGTGACTTAGTCTATTGGGATGCAGGACTGAACTCAGAGTAGTTAAGCTGCTCAGCCATGATGCCAGAGGAAAAGCCCCTAAACCCCACTGATTTGAAGAGAACATATCAGGGCTGGGACATTTTGCTGAACAAAATGAGGATTGGGAAAGATTTCAGCAAAGGGTGTGTTAATTTCATTTAATTTCATCACACAGTGGCTATTTATTTCACCTCCCTTGGAAATAATTTCTAGCAAAACATTGAAAACAAAGTTTTTTACCTCTCAAAAACCTTCAGCTCATTGGTGGGGGGCAGTGGGAGAGGGAGAAAATGTCTCTTTGCCTGAGTGGTGTTTGCACTGGCCCTTGGTGGCAGGCAGGTGAAGGGGTGTTTTTTTAGCATAATGCTGGCTAATCCCTCTGATAAAACCTGATGGATTTCATCTCAGCAACAGTTCCTTCAGTGACGCTGTTGGGCAAAGGAAAGACACAGATAAGGATCTGGATAAAGGATAATTCCCCACCTCCCCAGAGACACAGGAGGGCCTAGGAAAAGGGGAAACTCCGAAAAGGGCAGGGAGATCAATCCCCACCTCACTTTCATCTCCACTGTCAACACAGTGAAAGAATAGAGAGAATACGAGTTCCCCGGGCTTTAGAAGAAGCAGCAAAGTGATGTGAATGGGTGGGGTTACTCTGCACATGCATGCAATTAGATGGGTTGCTAGGGGGTATTTCTGCTTTTTTGTGCTGCCCTCGACAGACATCCTCAGCTGTGCAGTATGGTGAGCTACAGGCATTCGTGCCTTACTATAAGCCACATGAGAAGGACCAATGCAAGATTTTAGTTGGCCTAATTCGTGGTGCCCCCGAGAGTTTCTCTCCCAGTTAAGAACAAGAATCTTTTCCCTTGCTACAGGAAAGGGTGGTTGGGTCCTCAGCCTCTCAGAAATGGGAACAAGCTGCAGCCAGAGCATGACACCCAGCAGGACAAACCTAAGGTTTTGCTGCCTCACATCTGTTACATTCCCATATGTTAAAGGCACCTTATCAAACAGCTGGAAGGCAGCCCTCTCCAGCTGTGAGGGCCAAGCAGCAAGCGGAGTGTCTCCGGGAAACACTCCTGTCAGACGTGCACTGCACTGTCGCTGACGCTCCGTGGAGTGGTGCTGCTCCCAGCCACCCCCTTAGCTTAGCTTGGAGCTCTTAAGGCTTGCTCTGGGCCACGTGGGAGGTGGGTCAATGGTGCTTGTCATCTCCAAAAACATGGGTACATGTGGGCAAGCACTGGGGGAGGCTGTTAACACCGCTCCAACATGGCACGCAGCCCTCGCTCCTTACCCGCTCGCTTCCACCGGCTTTCGCAGACCCTCACGTGGGTTTTGCACTGTGTGGTTGCAAGGCCTTCCTGCCTTTCCCCCTCCACAACTGCACGGAACAGGTGAGGACGAGGAGTGCAGGTGCTGCCAAGGCAAAGTATCCTTGCAGCAGCAGTGCCTGCATACCAGGAACTCAGGACCAGCATACCATTTAGACAACATTTCTCACGGAAGATTGGGCAAAGGTGAGTATGTGCCTTTATTGCTTTAAAGGAGGGGAGGTACCAAGTGATAGAACAAGAGGAAATGGCCTCAAGTTGCACCAGGGGAGGTTAAATTGGATATTAGGGAAAATTTCTTTGCTGAAAGGGCAGTCAGACACTGGCACAGGCTGCCCAGGGAAGCACTGGAGTCATCATCCCTGGAAGTGTTCAAAATACATGTACGTATGGTGCTTAGGGATATGATTTAGTGGTTAACATGGTGGTCCTGGGTTAATGATTGGACTTGATGATCTCAGAGGGCTTTTCCAACCATAACAATTCTGTGATTCCATGATTCTGTGCTGAATCCAGGTGTAGCATCATTCAGCACCAAGGAGGCTCTTTGTCGGGTTGGGTTTGCTCATAGTGCAAAAATTCAAGCTCATGTGATACTCCTATCCCCAAAGTTACCCCTCCTTGCCTGAAACGGATGCTGAGGCTGCTCCAGAAGCTCCTATTCCTTGCCAGTCATGCAACACAATATGGCAACATCTTTGGGACTTCACCCTTTTGAGATTCAGTCTTAAGAGCCACAGAACTACTGAAAAGTGGTATGGCCATTGTTCTGCTACGGCCAGCTCAGGGGGAACACAGAGGAACACCGAATGCAATACACAAAACTGCAGAAAAGGGATGAAGCAATGGTCCCTTACTATCAGTTGACTCCAGAGATAGCTATTTTCTTCTTTTTTTTTTTTTCCTGAGCTCATTCACTTCATGTTCATATATTCATATGCCCACTTCATGGACAGGTGCTGTTCTGCATGACTAAAGAACAATGTCCCACTGTGTTCCCCCCAAATATCAGTCTGATATCTATCACCAAAGCTGCTTTACTATGAACAAGTGCACCAAGAAAATTAGTCTTGTTTTCCACCCAGTCTTTATAAGCTCTTCAGGAATTAGTGATTGCTGATTAAACTAAACTGGGTGGAAAGCAGGAAAACAGCTTCCATCCTAAAAATCTGTGTGTGCATTGATGGCCTTAGACTGAAGGAGGGAAGGCTTAGATTAGAAAGAAATTCTTTAAGGGTGGTGAGGCACTGCCACAGGTTGCTCAGAGATGTTGTGGACACCCCATCCCTGGAAATGTTCAAGGCCAGCTTGGACAGGGCTTGGAGCAACCTGGGCTAGTGGAAGGTGTCCCTCCCCATGGCAGGGGACTTGGACCTGGGTGATCCCTAATATTCCTTCCAACACAAACCATTCTTTGATTCTGTGGTAAGAATAACTCTGAAAGTAAACCACTCTTCAGAAGTAACCAAGAGGTTTGCAGGTGCTGCCTGACATTAATCTCTGGATATTCCTCTCACAGATGAGAGCCGGGAACTGATGTAAGACAGTGGATGTAATTGTGGGACTGAGATGTGCAGACCTGTAATTTCATTGAAGTCGTTCATAGGTCCCAGAATTAACATTCATTAAGACCTCGTGTCTGGGAACTGAGGGCATCAGAAGCAAAGCTCCTCCATTATGAGCTGCAAAGACAGGCTTTGGCAGCAGAATGGGGCTGGTCCTTCTTTGGACAAGGGTGCACACAGGCAACTGCAGCCCAAATGGCCTGAAACAAGCCCCAGACCTATCCCTTAGTCTTCTTATTCTCCCAACTCTTGTCGTCTTCTTCCCCCTGCAGAGCTTGCTGTGGCCCAGTGCACCCAGCGCCCCGTTGACATAGTTTTCTTGCTCGATGGCTCGGAAAGGATCGGTGAGCAGAATTTCCAGAGTGCCCACCACTTTGTGGAGGAGGTGGCCCGGCAGCTCACGCTGGCCAGGAGCAGCAGCGACAACATGAACGCCCGGATCGCGCTGCTGCAGTACGGCAGTGAGAGGGACCAGAACGTGGTCTTCCCACTGACCTACAACCTGACGGAGATCTCCATCGCCCTGGCGCAGATCAAGTACCTGGACTCATCCTCCAACATCGGGTCAGCCATCATTCACGCCATCAACAACATTGTGCTCAGCCCAGGGAACGGGCAGCGACTCGCCCGGCGCAATGCTGAGCTCTCCTTCGTCTTCATCACCGACGGCATCACGGGGAGCAAGAACCTGGAGGAGGCCATCAACTCCATGAAGAAGCAAGATGTCATGCCCACGGTGGTGGCCCTTGGGAGTGACGTAGACATGGATGTCCTGCTGAAGCTTGGCCTCGGGGACCGGGCAGCCATCTTCCGGGAGAAGGACTATGACAGCCTCTCCCAGCCCAGCTTCTTCGACAGGTTCATTAGGTGGATTTGTTAAATGAAGGGCGCGCACACATCCTCCTCTCACTGATATACACACCCCTGATATTACCTCTTGTATTTTCTTCCCTCGTATATTTGCTAGCCCAGAACAGCTGCCCTCAGGGTCCTCCTTTCTAGTCAAAATCCAGAGCTCTTTATTGATTTTCATGATGAAGAGTCATGTATGTTACATTTATGGTGCTAATTAAAACCCAGATCAAAGGAGGATACAGAGCCATATAAAGCTTTACACACACCAAGCCATGACTTGTGTATGTACTGTAATCCTAGGAGGGCTTATCAGAGAAGCAAGAAACCTTTCCAGTGTAGCAGGATGAATGAATAACTGTAGTTTTCAAAAACTCTCAATATTCCTCACTGTGTCTTGCTCCTCCTTCCTGGGAGCTATAGGATGGTGTGAGAGGTTTTGCTGCCTTCCACAGTTGTCTGCAGATGCTTCTTTTGGGGGTGTATCTATCCTAAATTTCACAAATCATCTCTAAGATCTTTATTTTCCTGTGGGCCATATCTCCTGTGATTCCTTCTGCCATTCTGCCCTTCATCAGAACCTGCTCATTTATTACTGCACCCAAAATCCTGTCTGAGAGGGGCCTCCTAGCATCTCACAAAATACCAAGCAGCCACCAGAGCTGCCTCCCTGTCACCCCAGTGTGCTCAAAGTGTCAATGGCGCCTTCATCCCACCAGTATCTGTTGAGCAATGCCCAGATTTGAACTTGAATTGTGCTGTCTGCAAAAATAAACGAACCCTTTTCACCCTACCCTGAGAAAGCCTCTATATTCTGTAGTTCGTCTCATTTTATTTTTTTTTAATTATTTTTAATGAGCAGCTGGTTCTCCTGGTTCTAAGCTGATAAGTCCAGATAATCATAGAATCACAGAATGGTTTGGGTAGGAAGGGAACTGAAAGGCCATCTCATTCCAATCCTCCTGCCATGGGCAAGGACACTTTCCACTAGACCAGGTTGCTCCAAGCACTGGCCTTGAACACTTCCAGGTGCACCCTGGCCCTGCACCCTGGCAGGGCACATCCAGACTGTCGTGTCTCACCACAACACAGACAATGCCTTCATTCCTCACCTGGTTCATGTTCCTCACCTGTTCATGGGTGAGGAGATCTCAGGTGCCTCTCTTTGAGGGACTGTGCCTTTCCCCACCACAAAGGTGCCATTGCACCTGACTTGGGCTTTATATGCATTTTCTTCAGCGCATCTTACATCCAACACACCATCCATGGTGTGTCACAAGTCGAAGGAGCCCTCTGAGGACATGTCCTATAAGGTGGTCAAGGTAGGATGGAGAGGAGTGTGGGTTGTGCATGGGGCAGAGGTGTTACCCAGTGAGAGAGTTTGATTTGTTTTGGAAATGCTCCCACTTCTGATGTTGGAACTGGGGGTACGTTTAGCAGTCCCTGACTCTGACCTGCTCTGGACAGTGCCCATCCCTGTAACAGCATTTTTTGCAG